>NW_028230457.1:4982013-5120667 GCF_043228905.1 Azolla caroliniana | reverse complement strand
TCATGCATACATACATACATATATACATACATATATGTATGCATGCATGTATATATTCATACATACATTACATATGGATATATGCATACACATATGTACATTTGTACATAGACATACCTATATTCATTTATACATTGCCACATATACATACATTAGATATATACATAAATATTATGCAAATATTACAATCACACATACATACACATTGAATAATGTACATTGTCATATGGATATATGCATACACATACACACACACACACACATAAATACATTACATATGGATACATGAATACACATATGTACATTCATACATGGACATACATATATTCATTTATACATTGCTACATATACATACATATACATACATATATATACATAGATATTATGCAGATATTACAATCAGACATCCATATACATTGAATCATGTACATTTACATATACATATATGCATACACATATGTACATTCGTACATGGACATACATATACATACATGACATATGCATATATGCATACACATATGTACATTCGTATGTGAATGTTTTGTTGGGAAATTGGTCCCTCCGGATGGGATCTGGTGATGAATGAAGAGGACCCGGTGAGAACCTGAAGAGAGACGGTGAGAACCGGAAAGAGAGACATATCTGTAAATATGTTTCGAGTAAGCCTACTAAGGCTATATTTGTAAATAGCCCTAAGTTTATATAAGTATAAGTATGACTTAGGGCAATCACTTTATATGTGGTTGTTGTATTGTTGTCATATTGTTGTAACTGTTGTATAGAGACATATAGAGAGTGAGAGAAAGCGTGAGAGTAGCTACGAGCACTCTTTGTTGTAACTGCCACCTGGCGAAGATCGTGAGCACGAGGTTGTTGCCTCTATGCCTGCACTTTGTATTTCCTCTGTTCATAGTGATAGTTCGGAGTCTGTGGGCTCCCGTGGTTTTTCCCTATTAGGGTTTTCCACGTAAACATCCTGTGTGATTTCTGTGTACTCTCTCATTCATTCCCATTTCTGTGATTCAAGACTTGGTTGTGGTTGAGCGATATTCCACGATTCTCTACAAACTGGTATCAGAGCAAACAACACAAAAAATGGAAGAATTGTTCAGTGGCATGTTCAAGCTCACCGGCTCCAACTACTCAGTGTGTAAGTCGAAGATGAGGGATATGCTGGTGGTCAAAGATCTTTGGTTGCCGGTTTAGTTTGGGGACAAGAGACCGGATAAGATCGACGCCACAGTGTGGGAGGTGATGCACATGAAGACGACTGCATACATCCGGTGCTTCATCGACATGAGCCTCTACAACAACTTCAATGAAGAGAGCAAGGCTCATGAACTCTGGGAGAAGATCGGCATCATGTTCCAGAACAAGAATGTCGTTAATCGGGTTTCGGTATTCCAGAAGCTAGTGAGGCTCCGGTACCAGGACGGCTCCAGCATGGCGGAGCACATGAATGCCTTCCAGGGGCTAATATACCAGGAAACCTCGTTGGAAGTACCGCTTGCCGATGAGGTACTCGCATTGCTCCTACTCGATTCCCTCCTGGATAGCTGGGAGACATTACTTGTCACGTTGGACAATGCCGGGCCAGAAGGAAAACAGTTGTCCCTAGCAAGGGTAAATCAAGCTTGGTAGATGAAGAAGCTCGCCGGAAGGACCGGGAGTCCGGAACCGATCTGAAAGCCTTGGTCACGGAAGATGACCACAACCGGGGAAGAGGCCAGTATCGGAGTTCCCAAAATTGGGACAAGTCGGGGACGAGGTCGAAGTCAAGGGGGAGGCCCACTTGCTTCTACTGTGGGAAACCGAGGCACTTACAGAAGAACTGTCGGCATTTCCAGAAAGATAAGGGAACCGACAATGCCAATTCGAAGAAGTCACCGGACCGAAATGGTTCTGACCGGAGAAGCCTGGACCGGAAGGGAACGATGGCGATCGTGGCAAGTGAAGAGGAACTAATGTTCATCACCGAGGAGAGCGAGCTAAACCTTGCCAGTGACGAGACAACGTGGGTTGTCGATTCCGGAGAGTTGTTCCACCTGACCCCAAACCTGAAATGCTTCTCATCCTACTCAGCCGGTGATCACGGCTGTGTCCGGATGGGGAATGAAGGCACTTGCCGAATTGTCGGCATAGGAGACGTGGTGTTGATGACATCAACCAGATGCAAGCTGCTTGCTGAAGACAACCTCATTTCGGTGAAGGACGTGCAACTTGAGAATTGCACCAATTGCTTGACTGGCAAGCAAAACTGAACGTCCTTCCGGTCAAGACCACCGATGAGACGGAATGCACCACTGGAGTTGGTTCATACCGATGTGTGTCAAGTGGACACGAAGTCACATGCCAGATCGCAATACTTTGTGACATTCATAGATGACCACAGCCGAAAGCTGTGGGTCTCACCGTTGAAGACGAAGGATCAAGTGTTATCCGTCTTCAAGGAGCTCCACGCGAGAGTGGAAAGAGAAACCGGCCGGAAGCTAAAGACGGTTCGAGCGGACAATGGAGGAGAATATCGGGGGTAGTTTGAGGAGTACTATTGGTCGAAGGGAATCCGGCTCGAATTCACCGTGCCGAAGACGCCGGAACTAAACGGGCTGGCTGAAAGGATGAACCGGACCATAATGGAGAGAGTCCGGAGCATGCTAGCACATGCAAAGCTACCCAAGACGTTTTGGGCTGAGGTGCTGACGACGACGACCTATGTGATAAACAGATCAGCCTTAGTACCCTTGGATGGAGACTCACTGTAGAAAGTATGGACCGGTAAGGATGTGTCTTACCAGCATCTGAAGGTGTTCGGATGTCTCGCATACGTGCATGTGGCGAAGCACAAGAGAGCTAAGCTGGATCCGAAGTCCTGGCCATGCATATTCCTTGGATATGACGATGATGAGTTCGGTTACCGGGTGTGGGATCTAGTCGACAAAAAGGTTTTCCGGAGTCGGGACGTAGTCTTCATGGAAGATAGGACCATTGCCGACTGGGAGTCGGAGAAGAAGGTGATGAAATCCGAATCATCCAATGAAAATCGGCTTGAGGACAAAAGGATATACCTGGATGAAAACCGGATGTTAGCCAGTAACCGGATGACACTCCACGAACCGACCGGTTACGGACAAGAAACCGAACCAACCGAAGAAGAAGAAGAAGAAGAAGAAGAAGAAGAAGAAGAAGAAGAAGAAGAAGAAGAAGAAGAAGAAGAAGGAGACACTAGAACCAGACAAGGTCCCAAATCGGATTCGGATTCGGAATAGATGGAGGAACCGGTAGTCAGAAACCAAGGACGGAGATATCCTCTTCGAGAGAGAAGAGCCCCCCGAAGATTTCCGGATGCAAAGCATGTGTTGTTAACCGATGAGGGGAGCTGGAAAGCTTTGAAGAAGCAAAGAGAGACACCCACAACCGCAAGTGGTTGAGTGCCATGCAGGACAAGATGGATTGCCTGCATGAGAACCACACATATGAATTGATGGAGTTGCCGAAAGGGAAGAGAGCACTCCGAAACAAGTGGGTGTACAAGTTGAAACCGGGAGATGCTGGAAATCCACCAAGGTATAAGGCCTGGATTGTGGTGAAGGGTTCCAGCAGAAGAAAGGAGTGGCTTTTGACGAGATCTTTGCCCCGGTTGTTAAGATGACTTCCATCTGGACGGTGATGAACATAGCAGCAAGCATGGACCTCGAGCTAGAGCAACTACACGTCAAGACAACGTTCCTCCATGGTGACCTCGAAGAGGAGATCTACATGCAACAACTAGAAGGATTTGAGAAGAAAGGGAAGGAGCACCTGGTGTGCCGACTGAAGAAGAGCTTATACGGATTGAAGCAAGCTCCCCGGCAATGGTACCGGAAGTTCAACTCCTTCATGACCGACCAAGGGTACCACAAAACGCAAGCCGATCACTGCGTGTTTGTGAAGAAATTTGACGGAGGAGATTTCCTTATACTTCTCCTATATGTGGATGATATGTTGATCGTTGGACGAGACCAAGTCAAGATATGGATGCTGAAGAAGGCTTTGAACCGGACCTTCTCAATGAAAGACTTGGGTCTGGCAAGACAGATTTAAGACAAATTTTGGGAATGCACATCATGTGGGACCGGTCGAAGAAGCTGTTGTGGTTGTCATAGGAAAATTATGTGACAAAGGTACTCCAAAGGTTCAACATGTCGGAGGTGAAACCGGTCAGATCGACACTTCCGACAAACTGCAAGCTATCCGGAAGGCAAAGTCCGAGGACAAAGGCGGAGAAGATGGATATGACGAAGATACCATATGCATCTTCCTTCGGGAGCTTGATGTACACAATGGTGTGTACCCGACTGGATATTGGATATGCAGTCGGAGTGGTGAGCCGGTTCAAGAGCAATCCCGGAAGAGAGCATTGGAACGCGGTTAAGTGGATATTCCGGTATTTGAAGGGGACCTCGAGTATGTGCCTCCGGTTCGACTTCGGTAATCCCCAACTTGACGGATTCACGGATTCGGATATGTCGGCTGATACGGATACCAGACAGTCAACATTCGGATATGTAATGACTTATGCGGGGGGAGTTGTTTCGTGGTAGTCGAGGCTGTAGAAGACGGTTGCATTGTCAACCATGGAGGCAGAGTACATGGTAGCTATAGAAGCCGGCAAGGAGATAATCTGGATTAGGACTTCATCGGAGAGCTAAGGATCCAACAAGAGGAATACCGGCTCTATTGCGACAGCCAAAGTGTCATCCACCTTGCAAAGAATGCGGCCTACCATTCCCGGATGAAACATATCCAGCGGAGGTACCATTGAACCGGGAGAGAGTAGAAGATCAAGAGTTCATGTTGATGAAGATCCACACGAAGGAGAATGGGTCGGACATACTGACCAAGGTGCTGACAACTGACAAGCTTGACGTGTGCCGAAAGAGGATCGGGCTGACGAGACATCCCCTGTCGGAGTGCAGGGGGAGATTGTTGGAAAATCGGTCCCTCCAAATGGGATCTGGTGATGAATGAAGAGGACCCGGTGAGAACCGGAAGAGATCCGGAAACTGGAGGAGACCCGATGAGAACCGAAAAGAGAGACATATCTGTAAATATGTTTCGAGTAAGCCTACTAAGGCTATATTTGTAAATAGCCCTAAGTTTATATAAGTATAAATATGACTTAGGGCAATCACTTTATGTGTGGTTGTTGTATTGTTGTCATATTATTGTAACTGTTGTACAGAGACATATAGAGAGTGAGAGAGAGCGTGAGAGTAGCTACGAGCACTCTTTGTTGTAACCGCCGCCTGGCGAAGATCGCGAGCACGAGGTAGTTGCCTCTGTGCCTGCACTTTGTATTTCCTCTCTTCATAGTGATAGTTTGGAGTCTGTGGGCTACCGTGGTATTTCCCTATTAGGGTTTTCTACATAAACATCTTGTGTCATTTCTGTGTACTCTCTCATTCATTCCCATTTCTGTGATTCAAGACTCGGTTGTGGCCGAGCGATATTCCGTGATTCTCTACATGTTTGAATGTTATGTTTAGTATGAATGTATGTACGTGCACATAATGTATGCATGTATGAATGAATGAATAAATATATGAATGTACATATGTGTATATATGTAATATGTAATGTATGTATATTTGTATGTGTATGCATATATGTGTGTGGATGTTTGTTTGTAATATATATGTATGTGTATGTAAAATATACATATGAGGGGTATGAATGTTTAAGTTAAATTATAAAAGTGATAAGTGAAAACATTCTAAAGAAAAAATAAAAAAAATGTGGGAGAGGGGTATGAGTGAGAATAGGAAAAAATAGGTAACGGGTAGGCTCAAAATAAGAGAAAGTAACGGGGGTAGGGCTAGAAATAGGAGAAAGTAGGCGAGGGGTAGGGCTGAAAATAGGAGAAAGTTGGGGAGGGGTAGGGCTTAGAATATAAAGATTTTTACAAGGGGTGAGTTCCATTCATTCATGCAAGCATACATATTTTATCCATACATTACATTATACATATATATATTCATTCATTCATACATGCATACATTACGTGCACATACATACATACATTACGTGCACATACATACATACATTCATTCATACTAAACATAAGATTCAAACATTCAAGTTTTTTTTAATTTAGATTTTTGCCGCCTCCTCCTTTGCTCTACCTCCTCTTCTCTCCCATTGCTGCCGGTCACCTCTTCTCCCCTTGTTGCTTATGTCCTCGTTTTGCTGCCGATGCCGCCGTTCGCCTTGTCATGCCGCTTTTGCTCACCATTATTCTTTGTCGGGGCTGCCACAACTACTCTACAAATATTTTACAGGTACACATAAGTACAAACATCATACATACATAATGCACACATACATAAACGAACACATAAATTCTTAGACATACACACACTCACATAACATATACAATCTTACACACATGCCACACATACAATATATACAAGAAACGAAATTAATACAATACAATATGTACATACATACCACACATACCTATATACACTCACATACATACACATTTACACATAACACATACATAGAATACAATATGTACACACACATACATACACATGGAATACAATACAATACATTCATAAACACAAACACACATGTGTAGAATATACATACACATATGGACACATATATCAAACATAACACACATCACACATGCTATACATACAATAAATGCAATTAAATAAAATACAATACAATATGTACATACCATACATACATACACACATACCTATATACACATGCAATATCCATACAATACCTATATACACATACATAGATACACACACACACACACACACACACATAAACATAACATACAACCCACACACAAACATAACACACAACACACATGCATATCACATACAAACATATACGATGTATGGAACATACATACATACATACATACATACACACAAACATAACAAACAACACACATGCATACCACATACAAACATATCTGATGTATGGAACATACATACACACACACAAACATAACACACAACACACATGCATACCACATACAAACATATATGATGTATGGAACATACATACACACAAATCCCATATGAATACCACATTCAAAATGCACACATACACACATACACACATATATATATGATGTATCGTTATATGAAAAGTGATAGGTGGACCATTCTATGTGTAGATAATGGATGGAGAATCTATTATTGAAGTGTTTGAACATGAGAGGGATGATGAAGATAAACCTTTGGGTATTGTAAGTGTGAGAGGAACTCTTACATATACAAAGATCCGAGTGGGAAGAATTTAGGACAGTATATTTTATGAACCATTTTCCTTTGTGTACATAAAAAATAACATTTTGAATGGGAAACAAGAAGAGAAATGGCGTTTAAAAGAAAATAAACTCTATATCAAGCCTAGTATTGATAAACAAAAAGTTTTTTCAAAAGAATCATGCACTAATGTTGAGGGTTCATTGTTGAGTCAAGCCGGGGACAATTTTAAAGATACATCTCCAATTGAAACAATCAAGGATAAGATTACTAGAGATGTTTTAGGTAATGGATGATAGAATGTAGTAGGATATGTGTAAAATTAAGTAATGTTACAATTCCTTGAGATTATAAATTTGAGTTGAAGGTTGAGGATTTTTGTGCAAAAACAGTCATAAGATTATATGGTGTAATGAGTGTGGAGAAACCTATGGTTCTACGGAAGCAAAAGTAGCAAATGTGTGTCTTAATATTTTTTTTAGAAGTCATGAAAAACGATATTATGCTCGAAGGGGTTATGCCAACAAGATGAATCAATAAACTTATCTAATGAGGCCTATATCAAGTTTTCGTTGGAAGTTCTCAAGACTTTTAATGACACTACAAGTGTAAGCATTTTTGTACTTTAAACCTTAATATTGTAGTTATGAATGGATGTTTCCGCCATTTTGATTGTAAAAGAGTATCGAAGATTGAAGAACCCTTTCATAATCTTACATGTGAAAAATGTAATCAAATTCCAAAATGTAATGATTTCCGTATGAGAGTGTATAGGGAGAGCGTAGGGCTAAAGTCAAAAGAGGTAATCGAGGAACTAGGGAGGGTAGGTGACTAGTTTATCTTACTCAAGAAGAGACAAGAAAGGAAATGTGAAGTTCTAAGCAAACCATCCGTCACGCTCATAGACAAATATGGTGGCTAGCTTGCAAAGTTGCAATGCTTTCGGTAAAGGTAATGACTCTCAAGGAAGCATCCCTTGAGAGTGTGGAACGGAAGGATGTTCAAGATTTTGTAATAACATTATTGAGGCTCATCGAGCTAGAAAATTTGGTGGAAAGAATGCATTATGGGATTTCTTGACAGATGTTGCACAAAACCTTACTCGAAAGCCACATGGACAGTTACGATTTACAAACACATTTAAGGCAATTTTTGTCATGATTAAAATGTGGGGTGGACCAAGGTTACACAACATTGTTTCTAAAAATTAAGATGGACCATCATTAAGCACTATAAAATGATTTGAGAGAAAGGCAACTTCTTAGGGTTTTCTGTTTATATAGTTGGTTTTTATGAGTGTAACCTTTATTGTAATAAGTTTTTAAAGTAGACATAGATTTGAGAGAAAGACAACTTCTTAGGGTTTTCTGTTTATATAGTTGGTTTTTATGAGTGTAACCTTTATTGTAATAAGTTTTTAAAGTAGACACTGCAATAACAAAATGATTTATTTTATTTTATTTTGATTTGGGTAAGAATATATGAATAGATGATGTCTTACATTTCAAATGGAAATATAAAATAGGTTGCCATTTGTTTGATCAATATGTTTGAGAAAAAATAATGTTATGGTTTCATATGAGTCTATCCATGAAACCAAACATAATGTTAATTTCATTATTGATATGCATTTTGGATTGTTCCATGTGTGCTCTTTAAGATATATATCTCAAGTTCAAGATTGTTTTATTGTAAATTACACTGTTTTTTATCACTCTATATTCTTCATGTCTCAATAAACTAAAAAAGAAACTTATATGTGGCTTATATATGTTATAGCTCTAGTGTTTTTGGGTAATGTTTCCTAATTATGTGTGCATTACTTTGTACTTTACACATTGTGTTTTCAATCTATGTGGCACTTGATGAAGCATTTCTAGAAATTACGTATGATGTTTAATGCTCATTCATAATTTTGCGAGTCATCAATTGTTAAGGCAGTCATTGATACCTTCTAGGATTGGAAACTATGTGTGCATGTATATTTTATATGTAAGGGTATTTAAAATGGGTGGTTATCAAAAAATATATTGGTAGTAAGGGGTATTTTTATTAATCTTTTTTCTATAGAAGGGTTACTAAAATAGTAAAAACCATACATATAAGGGGTTTATAAATGATGCCATGAACGCACGTGATACAACCGTCTTATATATAGTGGAGTTCCCGGGGTCTTACATTAGCTTTTCCAGTACAGTGGGATCTATTTGGACATTATCAGTAGTTGGGCTCGGTGGGGTGGAATCAAGGTTTTGGGATTCCAAGAAGTGTTGCATCAAGTGTTCAAAAACACTATTGTTGTGAACCTCAGATTTACATGATGTTTCCATTATTTCATGGCTTTTCACATCGTTGCTTAATTAAGTACAATCTTCTAAAAGAATAGGGTGGAGCTGATTTGAAGGAGATGTTATAACAGGACTCTTACTTTAAGCCACATTGGCAGCTATCTCTTCATCGGTTGCAACGTCATCAGCACCGGACACCTTATGCGCCCTCCTTAATCCACGAGATTCTACAACAACATGGTCGCTAATTAGCTACTCAGCTACATCTTAGCTAACTAGCTATTCTTCTATATCAAAAACATAAAATCCGCTTCATTAAATCCACATCAACCATCTCGTCGATTACCACCAAATCTTGTACATACAACAACAAAATGAGTCTAGTTTCCTTATCTCCTCATGAGAAAATGCTTCGCCCCCCACACCATCATCACTCTTATTGATCAAAAACATAAAATCTGCTTCATTAAGTTCACATCAGACAACTCGCTCTCGCCGATTACCACCAAAATGTTGTACCTACAACAAAAAAATGAGCCTATTTTCCTCATCTCCTCATGAGAATATGCTTCGGCCCCCATGCCATCACCACTCATCGTTATCAAAAACATAAACTCTACTTCATTCAGTTCGCATAAAACATCGTGGTGATTACTACCAAAATCCTGTACAAACAACAATAAAATGAGTCTAGTTTCCTCATCTCCTCATGAGAATATGCTTCGGCCCCCACAACATCTGAGAGGAATAGTTCTTGGCTACAACCGAGTCTCAATCACATGATAGAAGAAAAACAGAAAACAAAAATGAGACGACACAGGGTGTTAACGTGGAAAACCCTAATATGGAAAAACCATGGGAGCTCATAGACTCCAACTATCACTATGAGAGGAAGGATACAACAGGAGACTCGGAGGCAACACCATTGAGTTCTATATCTTCGCCAACCGATGGTTACAACCGAAAACTTTTTGTGTCTCTCTCACTCTTTATCTCGCTCTGTACAACAGTAATGATAACAACAACATCATAACAGTATTGCCCTAGTTATATTTATACTTTACAACTTCAGAGCTATTTACAAATATGACCTCAACGGTCACGTCTGAACATATTTGCTGGTTCATATCGGATCTGACCAGACTCCTTCTAGATCCATCCGATCGGGTATTCGGATGCCTTCCGGATCCATCCGGTCCGGTTCCTTCCTTTGTTCCGTCTGATCCGGCTCGTCTGGTTCTCATCCAAATCCCATATGGAGGGACCTGTTCCCAACAAACTCCCCCTTCACTCTGGCATGGGATGTCTCATCAGTCCGATCCGTCTCTGGCATACGTCCAACTTGTCGGCGGACAACACCTTGGTCAACATGTCCGACCTATTCTCCTCCATATGGATCTTCGTCAGCAAGAACTGTTTATCTTCTACTCTCTCCCAGAGCCAGTGATATCTTCTTTGGATGTGCTTGGTCCGGGAGTGGTAGGCCGTGTTCTTCGCGAGGTGAATGGCACTTTGACTGTCGTAGTAGAGCCAAAATTCCTCTTGTTGGATCCCTAGCTCTCCAATGAAGCCCGTCATCCATATCACCTCTTTACCGACTTCTACAACCGCCATGTACTCCGCTTCCGTTGTCGAAAATGCAATGACCTTTTACAGCCTTAATTGCCACGATACAGCTCCCCCTGCATAAGTCATGACATATCCGGATGTAGACCGGTTGATATCCGCATCAGCCGACATATCCGAATCTGTGAATCCTTCAAGTTGGGGTTTACATGAGCCGAATTGGAGGCACATGCTCGGAGTGCCTTTCAAGTATCGGTGTATCCACTTGACCGCGGTCCAGTGTTCTCTTCCCGAATTGCTCATGAACCGGCTGACCACTCCGACTGCATATCTGATATCCGGCCGGGTACACACCATTGAGCACATCAAGGTTCCAATGGAAGAGACATATGGTATCTTCATCATTTTCATAATCTCTAACTTTTTCGTATTTGTCTTCGGGCTCTGCTTCCCGAACAACTTGCAGTTTGCCAAAAGTGTAGATCCAACCGGTTTCTCATCCGCCATGTTGAATCGTTGGAGCACCTTTGTCGCGTACTTCTCTTGTGACAACCACAATAGCTTTTTTTTCCGGTCTTGGACTATGTGCATCCCCAATATCTGTCTTATTAGACCCAAATCTTTCATTGAGAAGGTCCGGTTGAAGGCCTTCTTCAGATTCTTGATTTTGATTTGGTTCGGTACAACGATCAACATGTCGTCCACATACATCAGGAGTATCATGAAGTTGCCTCTGTCAAAATTCTTCACGAACACGCAGTGGTCGGCTTGCGACTTGTGGTATACGTGGTTGGTCATGAAGGAGTCAAACTTCCGATACCATTGCCAAGGAGCTTGTTGTAGTCCGTATAAGCTCTTCTGCAATCGACACACCAGGTGCTCCTTCCCTTTCTTGACAAATCCCTCCACGGTTGTTGCATGCAGATCTCTTCTTTGAGGTCACCATGCAGGAATGTTGTCTTGACGTCTAGTTGCTCGACCTTGAGGTTCATGCTTGCTGCTATGCTCAACATAGTCCGGATGGATGTCATCTTTACTACTGGGGCAAAAATCTCATCGAAATCCACTCCTTTCTTTTGGTGGAAACCCTTCACCATAGTGTGGTCTTTGTACCTTGGTGGATTTTCGGCATCTCCCGGTTTCAGCTTGTACACCCACTTGTTTTGGAGTGCTCTCTTTCCTTTTTGGTAGCTCCATCAATTCATATGTGTGGTTCTCATGCAGGGAATGCATCTCATCTTGCATGGCACTTAACCACATGTGGTAGTGGATGTCTTTCTTTGCTTCTTCGAAGCTTTCCAGATCCCCCTTGTTGGTCAGTAGCACATGCTCTACATCAGGAAATCTCTGGGGGGCCCTCCTCTCTCTTAGAGGGTATCTCCGTCCTTGGTTTTCGACTACCGGTTCCTCCGATTGTTCTTCATTCAAATCCGGTTCAAGGTTTTCTCCGGTTCTGATGTCCAATTCTTCTTCCTCGGTTGGTTTAGTTTCTTGTCCGAATCCGTCCGGTTCTTCGAGTGTCGTCCGACTTCCAATCAGATGGCTCCTTGTAACTTCCGACCGATCTCTGTCGGTTGATCCGGAGTCCGCTATCTTCTTCTCCGACTCCTAGTTGGCAATGTTCTTGTCTTCCATGAAGACTATGTCTCTACTCTGGAAGACCTTCTTGTTGACCAAGTGCCACACTTGGTAACTGGACTCATCGTCATCGCATCCAAGGAATATGCACGGTCAGGACTTCAGATCCAATTTCGTTCTCTTGTCCTTTGCAACATGCACGTAGGCGAGACAACCGAACACCTTTAGATGCCGGTAAGATACGTCTTTACCGGTCCATATTCTCTGTGGTGTGTCTCCGTCCAAGGGCACCGAAGGTGATCTGTTTATCACATATGTCACTGTCATCAGCGCCTCAACCCAAAATGTCTTGGTCAGCTTAGCATGTGCCAACATGCTCTGGACTCTCTCCATTACGGTCAGGCTCATCCTTTTGGCTAGTCCATTCAACTCCGGTGTCTTCGACACAGTGAGTTCGAGACAGATTCCCTTCGTCCGACAGTACTCCTCGAACTGCCCCCGTTATTCGCCTCCGTTGTCTACTCAAACTGCCTTTAGCTTCCGGCCGGTTTCCCTTTCCAATCTCGCGTGGAATTCCGTGAAGACGGATAGTACCTGATCCTTCGTCTTCAACGGTGAGACCCACAACTTCCAGCTGTGGTTATCTATGATTATCACAAAGTACTACAATCCGGCATGTGACTTCGTGACCACTTGGCATACATCGGTACACACAAGTTCTAGTGGTGCATTCCGTCTCATCGGTGGTGGGGTTGGGAACGAGGTTCAATTCTGCTTGCTGGCCAAGCAATTGGTGCAATTCTCAAGCAAGTTGCACGCCTTTCACCTTCGGTATGAGGTTATCTTTGGCAAGTATATGCATCCCTTTCTGGCTCATGTGACACAACCTTTTGTAGCACAACTCACTGGCAATGTCAGATACTATGTTCACTTCTTCTCGACAAATCCGGGCATGCATTAGGTACAAGGTGTTGATCTTTCGAGCTCGACGCATGATCAAGCTCCCTTTGCTAAGCTTCATGACTTCTGTACCGATGCTACCCATGTAGCCTTCATCATCTAGCCGACCGACTGATATCAGGTTCAACCGAACCTTCGGAACGTGTCGGACGTCTTTCAGCAACAACTTGCACCCAGTTGACGTCGTCAACTACACGTCTGATCTGGCTCATTCGGTTCTCATCCGGAGGGACCTATTTCCCAACAGCATCATCATGCTTCTTGATAAAAAAACATAAAAGTTGGTTCATTAAGTCCACATCAAACATCTTGCTCTCGCCGATTATCACCAAAATCCTGTACCTACAAAAACAAAATGAGCCTACTCTCTTCATCTCATCATGAGAATATCCTTCGGTCCGCACACCATCATCACTCATCCTTATCAAAAACATAAAATCTACTTCATTAAGTCCACATCAACCACCTCGCTAATTACCACCAAATCTTATACATACAACAACAAAATGAGTCTAGTTTCCTCATCTCCTCATGAGAATATGCTTCGCCCCCACACCATCATCACTCATCTTGATCAAAAAATGAAAATTTGCTTCATTACGCCCACATCAACCATCTCACTCTCGCCGATTATCACCAAAATCCAGTACCTACAAAAACAAAATGAGTCTACTCTATTCATCTCCTCATGAAAATATGCTCCTGCCCCCGACACCATCATCACTCATCCTTATCGAAAATAGAGAATCTGCTTTATTTTCCGCATCAAGCGTCTCGCCGATTACCGTCAAAATCCAATTTACATCAGTAAACCATTCCAATATGCCGCAACCACCTCCTCCATCTTAACTCATGTCGTTTGCACTAAGAACAACGCTGGTAGTGGCAACAACCAACTAAGTGAAACGTAGTTCCGCTCAACATCATCACCTACATCCAACATGATAGGAATAGACAACCAGACTCGTTGAATTCTCCTTCTTTTCCGGTTTGTTGTATTTCCATAACTCTTATAACTATCATAATCACCTTTGACCGTATGAACCTATAAAGAATGTGTGTGTATGTGCACATGAGATAAGAGAGAGAGAGAGAGAGAGAGAGAGAGAGAGAGAGAGAGAGAGAGAGAGAGAGAGAGCTCTAAAGCAAGAAAATGTATATTACGTCCAACAGTAACTAGGCTACAAGAGATTGGTTTAAATACCAACTAGTGTAGGGCAAATGCCCATTCTACTAATTACAAAAATGTCCTAGTACGATGTCCACTAACTCGTGTGAACACTCGCTCTATGGGAAGTTCAGTTGGATTCTCAACACGCCTCGTCAAACACAATTTCTGTATGTCGAAAAGTCGGTTCGGTTCGGTCTTCGGAATACTTCGAATTGGATGAATCGGCTTTCGGCTTTCGAAATCTTTGAACTTGGTTGTTCGGCTTTTCGGCTTCATGCTCGTTGTTCGTCGTACTTCGACTCCTCTGGTCGGTTACTTCTACTTCTCGGCTGCTTCCGTGTCACTTGCTATACTCCCCCTCAAGCTTGGCAATGTAGAGATCGTGAGACCGATGTTTGATATGAATTGCCTAAGCTTGTCAACTCCTAAGGCCTTTGTAAAGATGTCAGCAATTTGAAGGTTTGTATTGATATGTTGGAGATCTATTTCGCCAGCGTGAACACGCTCGCGAATGAAGTGGTAGTGCACTTCGATATGTTTAGTCCGCGTGTGGAATACTTGGTTCCGAACGAGGTAGATACTGCTCATGTTGTTGCAGAAGAGGCAAATTGGATCCGTGATGGGAACGCCCAGGTCCTTCAAGATGCATTTGAGCTAGACAGCTTCGAACGCGATGACTGTTGCATCCCTGTATTCGGCCTTCGTGCTCGATAGTGCGACTGTTGGCTGTTTCTTACTACTCCAGGAGATCGCTCCACTGCCGAGGGAGAAGACAAATCCGGAAGTGGATCATCTATTGGCCTTATAATAGGCCCAATCTGCGTTCGTGTACCCCCTTCGAGTCGAATAAGCATATTAGATTTATAGATGATGCCGTAATCCATCCTCGTATTAACATAACGAAGTATCCTCTTGGCGCAATCGAGATGATCATTTCATGGGTTCTGTGTAAATTGGCTAAGTAGGCCAACTGAATAACGGAGGTCGAGTTGTGTGATTATTAGATAAATTAGGTTGCCGATCAGTTGTCGATACTGAGTTGGATCGCACTCAGTAGTGCCGGAATCAACATTGAGCTTGAGATTTCGGTTAAGTGGGGTAGACACGGGTTTGCACTTGGTCATTCCGAACTTGTAGAGCAAGGTGAGAACGTAGTGTCGTTGAGAGATCAATATCCTGACTGGTGTTCGAATTACTTCGATGCCAAGGAAGTAATGGAGCTCGTCCAAGTCTTTCATTTCGAATCTGCTAGATAGGAGTGATTTGACCTTAATCATCTCGGGGAGATCCTTTCCTCCGATTACTATATCATCCACGTATAGGATAAGGAAAATCAGGTTGTGTGGCTCATTTCGGATGTATAGGGCGTTGACCAATTTTGACATTTGAAAGCCGATTTGGAAAAGATATTGAGTGATCCTCGAATGCCAAGCACGTGGTGCTTGCTTGAGGTTGTAGATCGGCTTCTTAAGCCGGCACACAACTTTTGGATGAGTATGCAATTCAAAGCCGGGTGGTTGTACCATATACACCTCTTCCAATTGGTGGAGATGCCACCCTTTCGCGGCTGCGAGTGCAATTACGGTCCGCACACTCGTCATCTTTGCCACTGGGCCAAGGGTCTCCTCGTAATCGACTCCGTGCGTTTGTTCATATCCTTTTGTGATGAGTCGTGCTTTGAAGCAATTTACGGAGCCATCGGCATTGTATTTGACCTTATAGATCCATCTGCAACCAATTGCTTTCCTGTGAGGTGAATGGGGAACAAGATCCCAAGTTTTGTTTTTGCACAAGGCTTGCATTTCTTCATTCATCGCGTTGTCGCGTTGTTACACGCATGCATGTGGAAGGGGCAGGACCACGGGGGTCTTGGACTAGGGAGAAGAGGAGAAAGGTTAAGACAACGAATGGAAGATTAGCTCATAGCTCAAGAGGAGAAGAGAACGAATATGACATTATGATAGAAGAAGATGAAGAAGATGGAGTCAAGATACTCAACAAGAAGTTCTATTAAGAAAACATAAACGCTTTACAATGGTGGCCGCCATGGCCGCACCAAACGACTATAAGAAAACCCTAAAGGAAAACCCAAGAAAACCCTGACCGAAACCCTAAAACCGAATAAGAAACCGTCGACCTAAGTGGTATGCCTCTCTCCCTCAAAATAGGCAACCCCCTCATTAGTGACCCCTCCCTTCTTTTTATAGCCCAAGGAGGGAGGGACCTTACAATGTGGGATAAAATTCCCCTCTTCTTTCTACACACCATTTCCTAGTATACACGTTGTCGTAGTGTATTTCGTACACTACGTGAAAAAGTAAAAAATAATATAAACGATTTAATTACATATAAATAAATAAAATAAGAATATCAAAATATTTATCACGTGCATAGGGCAGGATTCGAACCCTGTACCTCCACGTAGCCAAACCTTAACTTTACCATTATGCTACCTTATCTTTAATGTTTTATAAATAGATTTAATAACTATAAGTGCTTTATTTGCGCCTACCTTTATTAAAAGGTAAATCATGTATTTTTAGAGTGCGTGAATATTTTATAGAAAAACGCAAGCGACTAAAAAGTGACTCATGCACATCTAGCGTGCATGAGCACTATATTTAGCAAATAAAAGCAAGGATTAGAAAAGCATCACATGCACATTTAGTGTGCATGAACATATTAGAAAAAAAAAGCATGTAGCTATGCTTAGTCTCTCCCATCACTACATAAGGATGGGGAGCACAATGTAATAGGTGTGAAATATTTGGGAAATTGGATATATTTCCTAAAACACCAACAATCAATAAAATATACTCGTGGGATTCACGAAGTTTAAGATAATCTATCTCTTTCAATCTAAATTCATATTCTTACATAAATATTGATTAATGTAATACTTGTGGGATTCACAAGGTTTGATCTCTTTTCTCAATCTACTCTAATCTATTCTAAATTATTTCAATTTATTACTACGATTTAGATAAACTAAAACAATTATACTTGTGGGATTCACAAGTTTCTATATCTCTTTCTTATAATCTATTCATATTCATAACTAGATTAGCCTCAAATTCTTCCTCCTCCTAGTCCAAAACCTCGGTGGTTCCCACCCGACTCACGCAAACGATCCGGAGCCGAAAGGCACGACACAGTTGGTGAACCCGACGTGAAGACGGGTGGCAAGGAGATGGAGAATCAACAAGAGGCAATGAGCATAATGATGATGATGATGTTCGAGCGGATGCTACAAGAACAACGAGTGATGTCGGAGATCACGGGGGCAGTAAAGCGGCTCGTACAACGAAACGGACAATTCAACGGAAACGATGTGTCACGCTATCTACGTGACTACAAGGCGGAGATGATACGATGTGGGATACCGGAAGGATTGCAAGTGACATCCTTCAATCGGGTGGCCACGGATGAGCTACAAGAGAGAATCCACAAGATACGGCAACAAAACTCGACATAGGGGTCATTCGAAGAAGCTTTACGAGAGGCATATGATTACAAGAGATCAAAGGGACAAGATCGGCGAAAATTCGACGAATGGGTGGCATCGGAGAAGACCCACCGAAGTGCAACACAAGCATTCCTAGAGTTCGAGCATCGTCTTGCTCAACTCTCGGAGCGGGAACAACGGTTGGTGGGGGAGGATAAAGTCCTAATGTTCGTAAGATCGATTGATCGGAAAGAAAGGAAGGACATTGGGATTGAACTTGAAGACGATGACGGTGCGAATGGTCTTACCGAAGATTGGGCCGAAGTCCAAAGGGTATGCCGGAGACATGATGAGAGGAAGATGAGAATCTTGTCAACGACATGGCCAATGAAGGATGGTCGATTGAAGACAAACGATGGAGCCGATATGAAGGCTGAAATACAACATGATGGTCCGACGGAAGAGGGTGTAAAACAAGCTACCCTCTTGTCTTGCGAAAGAACAACGACAAAGGATAAGGCCGATAACCCAAGTGTAGAAGAAGATTTCGGAATACAAGTGTCCGAAACATCGGGTGAAAAAGGGGTAAGCATAATTGATGTTTGCATAATTGATGCAGTGAAAGAGAGCAAGGAGGACTTGATTGAGGAGGTCGCCATGAAAGATGACATCGAATCGAAGGTGGCTATGGACGAATCAACGACGGATGGCCATATCGAGACTTCCCCACCACTGATTCCAGAGACTCCGGCGGTTGCGTTCGAAAGGCAACGTGAGACCGAAGAGACGGAAGGTGGCGGAGAGAAAACAAAGGTCGAAGTCGATGCATACGACGGAGAGATAGCCGAGAATATGGCTATGGGTGAAACAACGGAGGATGATAATACCGAGGATTCCTACCCACTAATTCTAGAGACTTCGGCAGTTGTGTCCGAGAACCAACGTGAGACCGGAGAGACGGGAGGTGGTGGCAAGAAAGGTAAAGTCGGAAGCCAGTTAGGATGGAAGGTGATCCGGACGGGATTCCGATCCGAAAGAAAGCCGAACCGGGTAAAAGAGGATTCGACCGAAAGTCGACCCGAAAGAAAGCCGAACCGAAAGGAAGAGAATTCGGCCGAAAGACGACACAAACGAGACCGATCCGGAAAGAAGCTAATCCGACTCAACTGGAGGTTGGACCGGTCGAGGCTGGTGAAAACGAGGAAAAGAAAGCCAACCAAAACCGAAACCGATAGATCGAAACCGGGCCGGAAGGAGACCGACTCAATCGAAACCGAACAACCGATTCCGATTTGGCCGAATACGAATCCGATCGGAAGCCGATCAAACCGAAAGTCGATCGGACGAGAGCGATTCGGAAAAAAGTCAAGGTTGATGAAGACAAGAAAGAGGCCAGTAAAAGACACTACCACGAATGACAAGGGCCAAGAATATGACGAGAGAGAACAAAGAATATGGTGGATCGGATGGCGACAATGGTTCGGGTGGAAAGAATGGGTCTATTCAAAATGGAGAGACAAAGTTGACATAGCGGGACAAACGGAGGATGAAGGGGAGACAACGAGCATCGGCAACTTCGGCACATACCGGAGGATGTGCGGGTTCGGAGGGGGCGAGTGTCGTAGTGTATTTCGTACACTACGTGAAAAAGTAAAAAATAATATAAACGATTTAATTACATATAAATAAATAAAATAAGAATATCAAAATATTTATCACGTGCATAGGGCAGGATTCGAACCCTGTACCTCCACGTAGCCAAACCTTAACTTTACCATTATGCTACCTTATCTTTAATGTTCTATAAATAGATTTAATAACTATAAGTGCTTTATTTGCGCCTACCTTTATTAAAAGGTAAATCATGTATTTTTAGAGTGCGTGAATATTTTATAGAAAAACGCAAGCGACTAAAAAGTGACTCATGCACATCTAGCGTGCATGAGCACTATATTTAGCAAATAAAAGCAAGGATTAGAAAAGCATCACATGCACATTTAGTGTGCATGAACATATTAGAAAAAAAAGCATGTAGCTATGCTTAGTCTCTCCCATCACTACATAAGGATGGGGAGCACAATGTAATAGGTGTGAAATATTTGGGAAATTGGATATATTTCCTAAAACACCAACAATCAATAAAATATACTCGTGGGATTCACGAAGTTTAAGATAATCTATCTCTTTCAATCTAAATTCATATTCTTACATAAATATTGATTAATGTAATACTTGTGGGATTCACAAGGTTTGATCTCTTTTCTCAATCTACTCTAATCTATTCTAAATTATTTCAATTTATTACTACGATTTAGATAAACTAAAACAATTATACTTGTGGGATTCACAAGTTTCTATATCTCTTTCTTATAATCTATTCATATTCATAACTAGATTAGCCTCAAATTCTTCCTCCTCCTAGTCCAAAACCTCGGTGGTTCCCACCCGACTCACGCAAACGATCCGGAGCCGAAAGGCACGACAACGTGCACATGTTGCACACCACCGATTTGCCCATTCCACCCCGGTTTCACACTATAGCCGGAAATCTTCACGACATCCACCCCCACCAAACCGCACATCCACCGGTATGTGCCAAGAAAGGAAAAGGGTTAGAGATTTCGGCGATGGTGATCAACCGGGTCTTTCGCCTTACCGACACCCAACCGCCTTGCTGGTCCCTTGCTGGCGCCGATCCGTCTTGCCGGCCCCGATCCGCCGACTCCATCCGATCCACCACGTCCACCACGTTTCCCCGAACCGTCGGCTCCATCCGATCCGCCATGTCCGGCGCATGCACCTTCTTCTTCGACCGGCCATCCCGAACACCGTTGCCGATCCGGTCTCCCTTCCTTCGCTCACCGCGCATGTCCTCCGGTTAGACCCCCGATTACTTCGATTGCTCGTCGGGTGCCGCTCCTCGCATATCGCGTGTGTTCCACCTCCGGCTCAACCTTCTCCTCGCCCCGAACACCTCGTACCGACTCCCTTCGTTCTGCACTCGGCTTCCGTAGGCACTTTCCGTGCGTCGTTGTCGTCCATCGAATGCGTGCTCGTTCTTCGGTCCTTACGTAACCCCATTACGCACTCCTTGCTTCTCCCTTGCTCGTCGTGCTCTCTCGTCGTAGAGCGTACCGTCATCCCGACCACCATGTCAATGTCTTTCGCGACTCCCGTTACCGCTTCATCCCGACTCTCGTCCTCTTGGCCCGCTTGGCCTCGCATGCCTTCCGGGAAGCCGTGCTTCCTCTTCCCGGCGCGTAGCCCGTTGCTCTCCACGCACCTCCTCCAGTTCTCAAGACATAGCCTTTCATGCTCGTCGATCATCCGCCAATACCGGCACCTCATCGCTCCGTCTCTCGCCGTGCGCATTCCTCGCAAAGGCTTGTATATCCTCCGGGTGCGTTGCTGAACTCTCCGATCGTACTCCGGATTCCGCCCTTTTCGTGCCGCGTATGTTCCTCCTTTGGTTTTATCGTCTCTGCATGCCGAACACCTCGGCGTGTCGACTCTTCCTGCTCCGCGCTTGCCTTCCATAGGCTCTTCTCGTGCGCCGATGTTGTCCCCCGAATATGCGCTCATTCTTTGGCCCTTAGGCGACCCCATTCCGCGTTCCTTGCCTCTCCTTTGCCCGTCGTGCTCTCTCGCCGTAGAGCGTACCGTCATCCCGACCTCCGTGTCGGTGTCCGTCGAGGCTCTCATTACCGCCTCGCCTCGACTTGCGCCCTCTTGGCCCGCTTGGCCTTTTATGTCCTCCGGGAAGCCGCTGCGTTTTCTCTTCCTGGTGTGTACCCCGTTGTTCTCCGCGCACCATCCTTCGCTCTCGCCACCCATCCGCCGATCTCGACACCTTACGGCTTCGTCTCTCGCCGCGTGCTTGTCTCTCAAAGGCTCGACCGGTCCACCGTTGCCGGTCACTCGTTGCCGCTCTTCCGGGTGCATGCTTACTTCTTGGCCCTTCGCTAGCCATAGTGCATGCTCCGTTTTACGCCGTAGTGCATACTTCGTATTACGCGCCTCATCCGTCGTAGACCCGACCTCCGCGTCGGTCTCTTCGTCCTTTCTTGCCGTAGCCCCTTTCGACTCCGGCTTGCCGTCTTGGCCGTGCTCGTCCGTCTTCACGCACCGGGTACCCGTTCTAGTGGCCTCGTCAGTTCCGATCTCCGACTCCTCACCGCCACCCGTCGTGTCTCCGGTCTTATGTTGATCCGCAACCGCCGAAGTCTCAAGGATAGATGTGGAGGGCTCCTCTCGCTCTCGGTCTTCTGCCAAGCCGTAATCACCGTGCCCGGTTAGCTTCCTTCTCGCGCTCACCGGCTCCCACCGGGTGTTGTGGCCCGTTCGCCTCGACCTCCAACCGTGCCAACTTAGCCTTCGCCCAGATCGGTCTCGGCCGATCGAGTTCCGGTTAGGTCGGCTCCCTTCCGTAATCGTAACCGGCCGGTACATGTTTGTCCGAACAAATCCGACCTTGCCAGCTCTTCTTCGGTTCGGGCCCGGTTGACCAGACCCCGCTCCAATGTTCTTCCGCGTCGTCTTCCGGTCATGTCGGATTATCGACCGGTCCATCTTCCGGTCGGGTTGGTTCCCGACTCTCTCCTCTTTGCCGCTCCCGACCTCTCCGTCGGTCCTCTCGTATATGCCCATTCCGGGCCTCGCATCCTCATCTTCGTACGTGTTCGCTCCGGGCCACACCTCCTCACGGCCACCGCCCTTCTCTCCGGTCTTATGTTGGCATTCGAGCGCAACTGCCGTAGTCTCCGGTCTCGGTTTCGAGAGGTCTTGCCTCCATCCGCTATGACCTTCCTCGTCGTCGTTTCGATCGTCCGCTTTGCCGCCGCCACCTTCCGTCTCTCCGGTCTCACGTGGGCTCTCGGGGCCAACTGCCGAAGTCTCTAGAATAGGTGTGGGAAAAGTCCCGATACCGTTACTCGGCGATGCCATGTTCGTAGCCACCTTCCTTCAGACGCCGTGGTCCGTGGCTATCTCTTCCTCGTTCTCTTCGTCGCCGTGGTAGCCCGCCTTGCCGCCACCACCGCCCGTCGCTCTAGGTCTCCGCCGGCACTCGGGCCGGCCGCCGGAGCCTCTAGGACCGGTGTGGGTAAGGACCTGACACTGCCACTCGTTGTGTCAGTAGCCGCTTCCGTCCGGTCGTCGTTGTCCGCGGCTACCCCATCTCCGATTCCGCAAGCCTCGATTACGCTTGCCACCATCTCTCCCATGCCGTCGTCTCGGTTGCCCGCCTTGCCGCCGCCACCGTCCGTCACTCTAGGTCTCACACCGGCTCTCGGGCCGGATGCCGGAGTCTCTAGGACCGGTGTGTGTAAGGTCGCGGCACCGCCGCTTGTCCGCTCCTCACTCAATGTTTCGGGCCGCCATGTCCCGAATCCGTAGTTACCGGCCTCCATGGCCGTCCCTTCACCGCAAGGCAAGAGGGTCGCTTGCTCCGCACCCTCTCCTATGTCGCCATCGTACGCTCTCCCGGCCTCCGTATAGGCCCCGTCTTCTACGTCTAGGGAGGCTTCTTCCTCCACATCCTCCGATCGCCTCCGGCCCGTCTCCATAACAAGCCCTTCTTCGGCTCCGATTTTCGCCTTCACAAGCTCACATGCCTCCCGTATTAGCACCTCTAGGTCGAGTTCCTCCGAACCATTTTGCGTTGAGCTCTCTTTCGGCGGTAGTGCGTACTCACTCACCGCTCTCTCTTCTCTGCCGCTCGCGGGCCATGTTGTGGCCGACTGCCTCGCATCATGTTGCCAACACACCCACCGATCGAACACATGTCGACCTCTTCCTTCCGGTTTCGTGTACCCGTACGCCTCCAATAGGGCTCCCTCAAAGGACACCCACGACTCATGAGCTTCTCGTAGCTCCTTGACCTCCTTGTGCACCGATACGGCCGCCACTCGAGGAAAATACTCTAGCCGCATCGCCTCGTCTACCCCCCCTTTCGCCATCTCTGCATCGTACGCTTCCAAGAACCTCGGGACATCGTCCCCGTTGAATCGGCCGACTCGATCGACCACCCTCTCGACAGCTTGTTGAGCCGCATCTCGCCTCGCCTTTTTCCGTCGCGCATCCATCATGATTTTTGCCATCATCTCCTCGAAGTCAAAGTCTTCTTCAATCTCCATGCTCCCTTGCCGCCCTTCACGTCGGGTTCACCAAAAGATGTCGCGTTGTTACGTGCGTGCGTGTGGAAGGGGCGGGACCACGGGGGTCTTGGACTAAGGAGAAGAGTAGAAAGGTTAAGACAACGAATGGAAGATTAGCTCATAGCTCAAGAGGAGAAGAGAACGAATATGACATTATGATAGAAGAAGATGAAGAAGATGGAGTCAAGATACTCAACAAGAAGTTCTATTAAGAAAACATAAACGCTTTACAATGGTGGCCGCCATGGCCGCACCAAACGACTATAAGAAAACCCTAAAGGAAAACCCAAGAAGAAAACCCTAACTAAAACCCTAAAACCGAATAGGAAACCGTCGACCTAAGTGGTATGCCTCTCTCCCTCAAAATAGGCAACCCCCTCATTAGTGAACCCCTCCCTTCCTTTTATAGCCCAAGGAGGGAGGGACCTTACAATGTGGGATAAAATTCCCCTCTTCTTTCTACACACCATTTCCTAGTATACACGTGCACATGTTGCACACCACCGATTTGCCCATTCCACCCCGGTTTCACACTATAGCCGGAAATCTTCACGACAACGTCGACCCATCACAGGTCCTTCACGGCTTCAGAAAGTGTTTCCAGCTCTCGGACAATCGCTACCTTCATCATAAAGGCGTAATGATACGCCATGTAATCATCGTAGCCGAATCTTCTTATGGGGTTCTTTTCACGGGTGAACCGGCATAGCTTCTCGTTTGCGGAGCTAATGCTTTCTTCGCTCCATTTTTTTGGATGATTGGGATGTCTAGGCCTTCGAACTCACTATCAAGGGAGTGAGTTGACTCATTGTTGATTGTATCTTTGTATTCGGACATCTTGGCCTTCCCTTTGTTGAATTTCAGACTTGACCGAGGTGTGCTTTACTCACTCAGGGGCTCCCTTGGTCCACTAAGCCTTGTCGTAATCGGACTTCCTTCGAACATGTGTTTGAGTCGAAATTCTTCTTCATCTCTCACTCGACCGATTCCGGGTCGATTGGAGTAGAAACCAGAGTCGTCTCTGGATCATACCAAGATGTCGACTCGTCGAAAACGACGTCTCGACTTACTCGAACTTTTCGGGTAGATCGGGTGTAGCATTCGTACCCCTTTTGTTCAAGCGAGTACCCTACAAGGATATATTTCTCCGACTTCAGGTTGAGCTTTTGTCGCGTCTCGTTGGGAATATGCACGTAGGCGATTGAGCCGAAAATCCGAACATGTGATAAATTCGACTTCTTTCCAAAACACCTCTCATGAGAGGTTACATCGTGTACCTGAGAGTTTGTACACATGTTTATGAGATATAAGGTCGTGTTTGCTACTTCTACCAGAACGATTTTGGTAGGTTCTTCTCATTCATCATTTCCTATGCAACCTCTACTATGTGCCGATTCTTCCGTTCGGCTATACCATTTTGCTGAGGTGCATGTCGACACGAGAATTCTCATCGTATTCCTTCCTTTCGGAGATATGTCGTAAACTCATCTGAGAAATATTCTTTGCCTCCATCCGATCGAAGGTAGTGTACGTGCCGACCCGTGGCTTTTTCGACTTCGTTCTTGAACCTTTGGAAGTGGCCGAACACTTCACTCTTCCGTTTCATCGGGTAGAGCTAGGTATGCCTGGAGAAGTCGTCAATGAACGTGACGTAATATCGGCAACCACCGAATGTTGCCATCGGGGCTGGTCCCCACACATCTGAATGTACTACATCCAGGATCCCTTTACTCACATTCCTCTCTTTCGGGAACGAATGCCGGTGTTTTTTTCCGAATTGGCATGCCTCGCATATGCCCGTAATATCTTTCTCAGTAAATGTCGGGAGTCTGATGACAACTCCTTTCAACTGCATGTTCTGGAGCTTTTGGAGATTGATGTGGCCGATTCTCTTGTGCCACAGTTTCAAGTCCGTTTCGACTTTGAGGCCTTTTGCGAACATAGCCGATTCCACCTCCTCTGATTTGAGGATGAGCATTCAGCCTTCTCGGCGACCATGCACTATGATTTGATCGTCCTTTTCGATGAAGCACCCTTCATTATTGAATCGTACTTGCATACCTTGTTCAACAATTTGGCCGACCGAGACCAGGTTTTTCGTGATGGTTGGGACATGCAAGACATTCTTGAGGTAGGTTTGTTTGCCGTCATTTCCGAATGGAACATTTCCGACATGCCGAATTGGGTGAATCGTATGATCTCCGGATTCGACATAGCCGGGTCGATCGAGCTTTTGTAATTCTCGGAAGCAATCTTCATGGGATGTCATGTGAGTGGATGCTCCTGAGTCGACAAACCATATGCTATCTAAAGAAGAGGTGCTAGTTGGGTCTTGTGCTGACATCGAATGTGCTTCATGCCTCATTACAAACATCCCGCCACGATCGTCGTAGTTGGAATTCGAGGCGTAGTTTGTGAGTTGTCGGCTAGTCGAAGCCGAGTCTCGTATTTTTTTTCGGCATTCCTATTCATAGTGGCCGTGTTTTCCATAGTACCCGCATTTGATTGGGTTGTTACGATTGCTTGGTACCAAACTCTCTGGGATGGTTCCTGTCCTCTTGCCATTGGTGGGAGTTACGCTCTTGGGTCGGCCGACCGTGTCGGCCTCGTCCGAACCGACCTCTATTTCCATGGCCGAATCCTCTTCTATCATCCGATTGTGAGAAGAGCATCTGACCATCAGGTGTATTGTTCCTCTGTCGAACATGATTTTCTTCAACCAACAGAATCGATTGACGGTCGAAAAAGGAGGGAGAGTTCTCCCTTGCAAGAATGGCCGATCTGATCATGCCGAATCAAGGTGCCAAGCCGCCCAGGCATATTTTGCACCATTTCTTCATCGTTGATGATGACACCGAAGGGTGTGAAGCCGATCAAATGTAGGTGGGTCTAAAAGGTCAAGTACAACACCGACGGCTCGGTTAACCGATACAAGGCCCGGTTAGTGGCAAAAGGCTACGCGTAGAAACACGACATCGACTACAATGAGACGTTCGCGCCGGTCGAGAAGATGACGACCGTCCGTGTTTTGCTCGCGGTGGCCGTGGCCAAGAGGTGGCACTTACATCAGATGGATGTAAAGAATGCGTTCTTGCAAGGTGAGCTTGAGGACCTAGTGTACATTGTACAGCCCCTCGGATTTCACTCCAGAACGAACACGTCGGTAGTGTGCTGATTGAAGAAGTCCCTTTACGGACTGAAGCAAGCCCCGCGTGCCTGGAATGCGAAGATCACGCATCAGCTGCGTCAGATGGGCTTTGCGACGTCAAAATCGGACTCCTTGTTGTTCATTGGGAAAGGTCGACTCGGGCCGGTCAGTATTTTACTCTATGTTGATGACTTAGTCATCACCAGCGCCGACCTAGGTGAAATCAACCGCGTGAAGCTCCAGCTTGCGGCATCATTCGACATGAATGATCTACGGGACCTTCATTTCTTCCTCGGGATCAAAGTGATCCACACCCCCGAAGGCATACTGATCAGTCAACGTCATTATGCACTAAATATGCTCTTCAAATTCGGGATGGCAGACTGTAAGTCCGTCTCGACTCCTCTAGATAGAACTGTCAACCTTCGCCCCAATTCCGGCAAGGTTTGCGATCCGACAAATTTTCGGAAGCCTTATCTACTTGACAATCACCCGACCTGATCTCAATTATCCGGTCGGAGTGATCAGTCAGTTTATGGCAACGCGTACTACGGTACGTAAGCGGCACTAAGGACCGAGGACTGTTATATCGGACCGATACAGCCCCACAGTTGCTCGGCTACACCGATGCCGACTGGGCGGGCAATGTCGCCGATCACCGATCCACGTCCGGATACGCGTTCTCTCTTGGGAGTGCCGCGATCGCGTGGAGTAGCAAGAAGCAGCCAACAGTTGCAATGTCGAGCACCGAAGCTGAGTACCGAGGAGCGGCTATCGCGACATGTGAAGCCATATGGTTGAAGCGGCTACTTAAGGATCTGTAGGTGGAGGTGTCCGATCCGACGACGATCTACTGCGACAACCTCAGCAGCATCCAACTCGTGAAGAACCCCGTCTTCCACGCATGGACCAACCACATTGAGGTGCACTACCATTTTGTCCGTGAGCGTGTCCTTTCTGGTGAAGTCGAACTTCAGTATTTTCCGACGAATCGGTAGACCGTCGACATCTTCACCAAGCCTCTTGGCCTAGACAAGTTGAGGCAATTCTCGGGTGCGCTTGGGTTGCGTCACCTCGATGTGCTGAACTTGAGGGGGAGAAACATCGTCCCAGATAACCACGAAAGGGAGCAGGAAAGGAGCGGAAAAGACCGTGGCGCTGAGTCGGATGACGAATTCAACCTTGGATCAGCCGAAGAAGCTGAGTGCGGATCCGCAGAAGAGTCCGAAAGCGGACATAAGGGGAGTAGCCGAAAGAAAATGCTGGAGCCAACGAGGCATGGGGGAGATGAAGCCATCAAGGGCGAGAAGACCGAAGATGAGTTGGAGACAGCCAACTCGGACGAGAGCGAAAACCGATCGGAGGTAGCCGAGTCGGTTCGAATGTTTGATTCAGATACACTGAATAAACCGAGGACCAAGCGGAAAAGAAGGCAACAGGAGAAGCGCCAACACCGCGACAGCAAGGGAGCTGTGAAGGGTCGTGGGAGCAGACAAGCCGACCAGAAGGGTCGAAGCGCGCGGAGTCAAACAGACCGA
Source organism: Azolla caroliniana (assembly GCF_043228905.1). Taxonomy (NCBI): domain Eukaryota; kingdom Viridiplantae; phylum Streptophyta; class Polypodiopsida; order Salviniales; family Salviniaceae; genus Azolla; species Azolla caroliniana. The sequence goes on along the minus strand of NW_028230457.1, from coordinate 5,091,547 downwards.
GGAGCGCGAGCGAGACGTGGATCCCGAAGAAGCCAGAGCGTAGGTCCAACAGAGCAGGCGGAACTTCAAGTTGAGCTTGAGGGGGAGTGTTGAGAGACAAGCTCAACATTTGTGCGTAATCCGATGCGTAAAACCGGTACGTAGACCGGTGCGTAGGAAGGCCGTATCGGTGCGTAGACCGAAAGGGCGTTAGAAACATATTTCTCGTAAGGAATAGTTTTGGGAGTAAGTGTCGAGGCTCATTTATAAGCAGTCAAGTACTGTCAGTACTTGTGTCAGCCCATTGTCAGGGCTTGTATAAAAGTGCTCATTGAGCACATCCTATGTACAGATTGAGTATTATCTTTTGGAATTAAGTTCTAGTGTTTACTCTCTCTCTGTCTCTCCCGTGCATACTGTGCAAATCTAAGCTTTCTATTAAACCTTCGTTTTCTGTTGTTCGGTTTTCCTATATTGCTTCCGCACGCCATTCTTTTCAAAAGGTTATAGAGCCGATGGTGATCTTCACGGTGCCTCATGTGCCTTGGAATTTGAAACCGATACCGGTTCCGAGAGCACAATTTCCGAAGTTGATCGATCTCTTAAAGGAGAAGGTGAGTATGGGAATTCTAGAACTGTCGAATGCTCCTTATTCCAATAGGTGGTTCACAGTGCAGAAGAAGAATGGATCATTGTGATTCATCCAAGATCTTCAACCCGTCAACAAGGTGACAATTCGAAATGCCGGAATCGGTCCGAGCGTGGACGAATTTGCCGAAGCGTTTGTGGACTGGTCCATCTACTCCATTGGCGATCTCTACTCCGGATATGACCAATTCCAATTGGCGATCGGCAATCAGGACATTACAATCGTGAGGACTCCGGTCGGGCTTGTGCGGATGTGTACCTTACCCCAAGGCGCAACGAAATCGGTGGCTCATATGGTGAATGCCATGAATAAAGTCTTGAAGGATTGCATCCCGGACATCATGATGCCATTCTTGGATGATATTCCGATAAAAGGATGTTTGGATGAGGAGAAAGATGAATCGAAAGATAAGGAAGGTTGTAGAAAGTTTGTTGCGGATCATATGAAAGATTGCGAGAAGGTGCTTCAAAGGCTCAAAGATGCGAATTTGACGTTTTCGGGAGAAAAATCCGCATTCGGGCAACCAGAGATCTTGGTGGTAGGTCACTTGTGTGGGGCATATGGCCGGAAGCCTTCGGCATACAAAGTGAACGCGATCCAAGACATGAAAGAAGAATGCGAAAACCAAATGGAGGTTAGAAGGTTCCTTGGAGCATGTGCATTTTATCATATCTGGATTCCGCACTACGCTCATGTCGCTGAACCGTTATATGGACTACTAAAGAAAAGAATGAAGTTCGAATTGCGAGATGAGCACACAAATGCGATGCGAAGATTGAAGAAACTGCTTCTTGAAGCTCCGGCACTAAGGAAGGCCGACTATGCCGAAGGGAAGCCGATTTACGTGATCGTAGATACGAGCCCAACCGGAATCGGGTGGGTCATCAATCAAGAAGGAGAAGATAATGCGCGATATGCCATCCGGTTCGGAGCAAAGATTCTCAGCGAACGGCAACAAAGATATGCCAAGGTCAAGCGGGAACTTTGGGGTATTGTGTCGGCAGTGAAGACGGACAAAGATTACCTGATCGGGTCAGAAGTGATAATAGAGACAGATTGTCTCCCAATTCTCGGAATGGTCTCGGGATGTGCGACCCCAGATCTTGCTATGCTAAGGTGGATTGCCTACATCAAGTCTTTAAACCCAGAGATCCGCCACATTGCAAGGAAGAAGAACGCCATGGCTAACATGTTGTCGAGGGCAAGATTTGAAAATGGAAGTGACATGGTTTCGGAAGATGAAGATGTCGCCCTCGACTTCTTCAAGATGGCTCGATTATTGGCAAAAGACCAGGACACGCAAACCCTCCACGCCTTCAACGAGAACGAGTACGAAGGAGAGTGGTTACTGATCGGTAGATTCCTAAGAACATTGGACGATAGATGCTTCGTTGACAAAGGAGGAGGCCCTACGAATCCGGAAGAAAGCTTACCGATACTTCTTGAAGGGAGGATTCCTTTGGCGACATCCAAAAAGAAGGACAGGAATACCACGTCGAGTGGTGGTGAAGAAAGAAGAGCAAGAGACGCTGATGACCGAATTCCACAAGAGTGCTTGGGCAGGTCATAGAGGAACATGGGCGATGTTCGAAAAGTTGAAGAAGAAGTACTGGTGGCCAAGCATGTACAAAGATGTACTCCATTTCATGTCCACGTGCGAAACGTGCCAAATATATTCAAATATACATCATCATGATGAGTTACGGCCGACATACCCACTCACCATACACTTCAAATGGATGGTGGATCTGGTCTCGATGCCAATGGGAGTGGGACAAATGAAGTACTTAGTGCTAGCAAGGGAAGACTTGACAAATCAAGTGGAAGGACGAGCCTTGACAAATAAGACGACTTCAGCCGTTTGCAAATTTCTACTTGAAGAGGTTGTTAGCCGATACGGATGTGTGGGGAAGATAGTGGCTGACCGATGGGAGTTGGATGCGCACGAAGCGATGGAGCTCTTCGAACGACTAGGCGTGAAGCTCTCCCTCATGACTGCCTACAATCCGGAAGCGAATGGGAAGATCGAGTGAGGGCATGGACCTATCGTCAAAGCCATCGTACGGGCATGCAACGGTCGAGTCGGGAATTGGCCACCACTATTACCCTATGCCTTGTGGGCCGACAGAATGACACACAGCTCGGTGACAGGGTATATGCCAACGGAGCTAATGTATGGACAAAAGCCGGTAATGCCCATCGAAAGGACGATCGCCTCATGGGTAGTGATACCGTGGGAGAACGAGATGAGCCGAGAAGAGTTATTAGCGGCGTGGATAAGGCAACTTAAAAGAAGACCTCAAGATCTAGAAAAAGCGCGAAAGATGATGGAGGCAGCCCGAGTAAAGAACAAAGTTTGGTTCGACAACATGCATCGACTTCGTCCCAAGAAGATTGAAGAAGGAGATTGGGTTTTGGTTTATGACAGCAGCGTTGACAATCAACACAGTACAACAAGAAAGTTCGCAAGAAGATGGTTCAGACCATATGTGGTGACAAGTGCCAATGATAATGCCACATACCACCTTGCGGAGCTAGACGGATCAAGGTTGGTCGTACCCATTGCGGGAAAAAGAGTAAAGATTTTGAAGAAAAGGCAAGATGAGGATCCTGACCTCGATCACCTTGACGATGAACATAATAGGGCGGATGTAAATGAAGACATGGTGGAATCTGATTGATCACCGTAGCCGAAATCTCACTTTCTCTCTTCTTGGCACGTACGATGACAAGTGCCAACGATAATGCCACATACCACCTTGCAGAGCTAGACGGATCAAGGTTGGCCGTACCCATTGCGGGAAAAAGAGTAAAGATTTTCAAGAAAAGGCAAGATGAGGATCTTGACCTCGATCACCTTGACGATGAACATAATAGGGCGGATGTAAATGAAGACATGGAGGAATTTGATTCATCACCGTAGCCGAAATCTCACTTTCTCTTTTCTTGGCACGTACGAGAGGACGTGCGGTTTGGGGGGGGTGGATGTCATGAAGATTTTCGGCAATGGTGTGAAAATCACATAAGACGTACAAAATCAAGTGTCAATCATATAAAACAATAATAGTGAATATACTAATTCTAAGTAAGTTTAATATCTTAGTAAAAAAGACGAAGATCTTGAAGAGATGCACTTTACTACATAAGAAACGGACATCTAAGTGTCAACTTATGTGGGTAAGAAGTTGCAAAAGAAAAAGAGAAAATTGTGAGATATCCCACATAGACTGGACGAATAAGGCTCTCACCATATATAAGGTAGAGCAAAAGTTATTATCTTTGTTTCTATGTGTGGAGCATAGAGAGTTCAAGGTAACTTGAACTAAGAGTGGAGGTGGCCTAGCCACTTGTAAAGGCTTTGGCCAACCAAAACGGAACTGGACGGTAACCGGTGATCGGCATCCGACGGAGCCGGCAAGGGGTGATCTGGCGGTATCAGCATCCGATGGGGCCGGGGGAGCTTGTACCGACTTCGAATCCTTCCGGTCCAGAACCCCGGCGGTTCCGCCTCACGATCCACGCCTAGTGACGAATCTTCACAACACTGTGTTTCTGGCATAGTTGGAATCGGTGTAGCCTTCGACTTCGATTGATGTTGTTGAACCGAATGTCAGGTGTGCATCCGTGGTTCCTTTTAGATACCTAAGGATGTGCTTGACGGCCTCCCAATGCTTCTTTCCTAGGTTTGATATCTACCGGTTGACCACCCCTACGACATAGGCTAGGTCGGGTCGGGTCACCCCATTGCGTACACGATACTTCCTACTACCGATGCCTAGGGTATCTTCCCATTAAGCTCTCTCTCCTTGTCCGTTGCAGGAGAGTTTCTATCCAATAGTCTGATTGACGTCAGATGCGGTGTCGGTGCTAGCTTCGCATTCTGCATGTTGAAGCGCTTCAGCACCTTGTGGTGTCGTGCCTTTCGGCTCTGGATTGTTGCATTAGTCGAGTGGGAACCACTAAGGTTTTGGACTAGGAGAAAGAAGAATACAATATAAGGATAGTTATGAATAGGTAGAAAGAGAAGTAAGAATTAAAACTTATGAATCCCACATTTTTAGTGTATTTAATCAATATTTAGATTGTAAGAAAGAGAATTTTGATGATAAACTCGTGAATCCCACGAATATATTAGAATGATCAATCCTTGTAAAATAGTCAACCCCCAAATACATCTTTCTCTCCTCATATAAGGATGGGAGAAACTAAGCATGGCTTCCTACTTTTCCTAAAGTGTTCATGCACACTAAATGTGCATGAGTTCTCTTTTCCACTATACTTCTCTTTCCTAAATATAGTGCTCATGCATGCTAGATGTGCACGAGTATTTTTTTATTGGTTTACGACAATAAAGGTATCCACGCACTCTGAAAAATGCATGGTTTACCTTTTAATAAAGGTAGGCGTAAATAAAGGTCTTATATATATTAAATCTACATTTAAAACACTTAGAATAAGTTAGTACAATGGTAATTTTGGGGTTTGTCTATGTGGAGGTACATGGTTCGAATCCTGCCCTATGCACATAATAAAATATTTCGATCTATTTTACAAATTTGTCTCTTCATCCGGTGAGAGACTCTCACCGGCCTTCTTTATCCGGCTCTTGCCGGCTCTGTTTGATCCGGTTCTTACCGGGTCTCCTTACCGCGTCCTCCTTCATCCGGTTCTCCTCGCCGGTTCCTCCTTCATCCGGTTCACACCGGTTCACCTTATTGAGTCCTTCTTACCGGTTCCTCCTTGTCGCATCCGGAGGGACAAAAACGCAATTTTCACGTAGTGTGCGAATTACACTACGACACTTGCCCCCTCCAAACCCGCACATCCTCCAGTATGTGCCGAAGTTCCTGATGCATGTTGTTTGTCTTCATCCGTAGCACTTTCCAATTCCTCCCTTATATCAACTATCAATTGTAGACCACTTTCTTTGCTTTCTGCATCACCTTGAGCTTTGTCCGATTGCTCCTTGTTGTCGGTCTTGTCTAAGCTTACATAAAGCTCACCGTCAGTCCGCTTCTCTAAAATCTTCACATGTTTCCCCGCGATAGGCACCCGTAGTATTGTTCCATCCAACTCACTTAGTCGGTAAGTTCCGTTGTCAAAAACTTTCCGAACATCGTATGGCCCGAACCACCTTTTCGCGAATTTCCGTATCGTTGTATATTGATGATCTAGACTACTATCATAGACAACCATCCAATCTCCTTCTTCAATCTTTTGCGGTCATAGTCAATGCTTTGTGTCGAATCGGCTTTTGTTCTGGAATTGTGCTTCTTGTTGTCGGCATGTTGCTTCCGCTATGTCTTCCGGTCTTCCCTCCAGTTGTCATACCCGGACCGCTAGTAGTTCTTCTTGGCTCATCTCTTCCTTCCATGGCAAGACTATCCATGTCGCAATTGCGGTTTCCGTCCGCATTACCGGTGCTTGTCCGGTCATGAGTTCGGCTAGCATAAAACCGGTCACGGAACTATGCGTTGTTCGATCCGCCCATAGTGCATACGGGAGCATCTGTGGCCAATCCTTCACCCTTCCGTCGCATGCTTTTGCAAGTGCTTTGACGATTGGACTATGTCCTTGTTTGATCTTCCCGTTGGCTTCCGGATTGTATGTCGATGTTAGTGTTAACCAAACTCCATGTTTGGTGAAGAATTCCTTAGCTTTATCAAAGTCGAGGTCCCCCCGATCCGCAATCACTTGTCCTACGCACCCGTACCTACAAAACACCTCCTCCAAAAGAAATTGGCATACCGCAGAACACGTTTTCCTTCGTATCACCCGACCTTCTGCTTGGTTTGTGAGATCTTCCCGAGCTAACACCAAGTACTTCTTTTGTCCTATCCCGGTTGGCATGGCTACAATGTAGACCATCCATTTGAAGTTGATTGTCGGTGAGAATGTCGAATGTAACTCATCTCGGTGTCGAACTCCGGAGTAGATTTGACACTTCTCGCAGCTTTCCGTGAACTCCGCTATATCTTTGTACATATTCTTCCACCAATATTTTTGTTTGATTTTCACAAAAGTTGCCCATCTTCCTCAATGTCCAGCCCAATCGGATTCATGAAACTACATCGAGTTGCTCTTTCGTCCCGACTACCCGAAGCGGTATGCCATCCGGTCTTTTCGGCTCCCTCCATATTAATCCATTTTTCAAGAAGAACTTTTGGTAAAAATATGCACTTTGTTGCATGGGGTGCCAAATTCATCCTTTTGTCCCTAGGGATGAACGCATAGGCTTCGCATCTGAATATACAGAGCCTATTGTAGGTCGGTTGTTTGCCTGACCATAGTGCCTATGGCACTTCGAGCCTGATTGCTCTTGATGGCGCCAGATTTATCAGGTACACTGTCGTCTACAACGCCTCAGCCCAAAATTCCAGCTTCAGTCCGGCTTGTTGGAGCATTGTCGTCACCCTCTCCTGGATCATCCTATTGATCCATTCTGTCACTCCATTTTGCATGGGTGTATAGGGAATGGTCTTTTGGTGTCGAATCCCTTTTTCGAATAGGTATTGTTTGAAGGTTTTGGAGGTGTACTCACCTTCGTTGTTGGATTGGAGTGTCTTCACTCTGTATCCCGACCGGTTCTCCACTTCAGATATCCATCGAGTGAAGAACTCGAGTGCTTCATCTTTGGACTTGATGGAGTATGCCCAAACTTTCCGTGTACAGTCATCTACGAATGTGATGAAGTACCGGGAGCCTCCTAGTGATCGCTCTAGCATGGGCCCACATATGTCTGTGTGGACGAGCTCTAGGGGTTGTCGTACCATCTCGTAGTGGAGAGAGTGCGGACTTCGGGTCTGTTTCCCATATCGACAATGCTCGCAAAAGTCCGTCTTTGCTTGGAGTTTTGGAATGTAGTCGACCGACATCAGCCGATCAAGTCCAGCTTGAGACATGTCGCCAAGTCGTCCATGCCATAAGTTCGGGTCGGTTTTCTCGGCTACGTTCACGGCCAATTTTGAGGTTTCCTCGGCTGATCACCCATGTCGACTCTTGTAGAGTCGTTCGATACCCATCTTCGGCTAACATGCCGATGGAGACCAGACTCCTCTTTAGATCGGGTACATGCCGAACTTGGTGCAGGGTTATTGTGTTGCCATTTGGCAATTTGATGGGAACCTCCCTGGTTCCGACTATCTTGCACTCTTGCCCGTTTCCCAGTCGAACTGTGTCGCTGGCGTCGGTTGAATAGTTTGAGAACCATTCAACGTTGGGGGTCATGTGAAATGTGGCACTAGATTTTAGTAGCCACGTGTGTGCAACTTGTGCATTGTAGAGGACTTCTCCGTTCATTGAATCCTCTAGGGAGAGGATTTCTCCGGATCGGGTGTTGGCAACATTGATTTGGTTGCCGACTGGGGAGTGGTCCGAGTCGGAACGTCCCCAATTCCGCTCGGATCGCCAACCACTCTCTTTTCATTTTATTGACCAGCAGTCGGAAACGTTGTCGTGAAGATCCGTAACTACGCGCGGATCGTGAGGCGGAACCGTCGGGGTTCTGGACCGGAAGGATTCAAAGTCGGTACAAGCTTTGGCGCAAGCTTTAGCGAGAAAGTACTTAAGATAGATTGGGAAAGAGAGAAGTTGAGATTACACGATTGAGAGAGATTGATTGAACTTTTAATTTTAGATTTAAGAAACAAGTTACACGATCAATTTGATAACGAATTTCTTCCTCTTAATTTTCATAAAAAAAAAACGTGTTTTTTCTCCTCCCCCTTCCTTCTTTTATAGATGCTCTCATGCATATGATGCATGTGAGGGTACAAGACATGCATAAATTGCATGTTTGCCATTTGGCGCTTATGTATTACATGTGGTGCATGATAACCATGTCACTCATTTTAGCTCTCATGTATGAGAATTTACATGTAAAAGTACAATGATAGAAATATAATTTCAACTAAATAGCATGGCTTAATGGTAAGCCAATTGATTCCTAACTTGGAGGTGCAAGGTTCGAATCCTTCCTTGCCCTCCTTGTATATGGTATATATGTATATATATTTATATATTTATTTATCTAGTCGTCGGACGCCGGTTCGTCGGATGTCGTCGGTTACCGGTGCCTCGCCGGATGCCCTCGCCGGATTGTCGTCGGATGCCGGTGTCTCACTGGCTCCATCGCCGGTCCGGTTTTGGTTGGCCAAAACCCTTTTCTATGCTCCACACATAGACACAAAGATAATATCTTTTGCTCCACCTTATATATGATGAGAGCCGTATTTGTCATGCCTATGTGGGATATCTCACAATTTTCTCTTTTCCTTTCACAAACTTTATACCCTCATATCTTGACATTTAGTTGTTCGTTTCTCGTGTAATAAAGTGCATTCGAAACCTCCATCATTTTGTACTTAGATATTAAATTTATTTAAAATGTTATCTTCACAATTATTGTACTATGTGATTCATACTCGATTTCGTACGTTTTATGGGATTTTCACACTATTGCCGAAAATCTTCACAACGTTGTGGCCAGCTTTCCTGCAGTGTGTGCAGTACTCACTTGTTCGGCCCGTTCTCGACTTCGACCACTGTCAGTGACCCCTTGTTTTCGATTGATTGTAGCGTCAACTGATTCTGTCAGCTTGTTCTTTCGTTCGACTCTGTCGGTTGAACTACTCGGTCGAGTGATGGGCTTCTGCCGACTCATCGATGGTTAGTCCCATCGATTTTTGCCTAATGTCTTCTTTGAGGACTTGGCCGGTTGTTTCATCCAAATTCAGGATCGTTCGGCTATTGGCGTATGTCGTACAGAATACCTCCCAACTCGCCGGCAAGATCAATAGGAGGGCAAAGGCTTTCACTTCTTCTTTGAAGTTGATCCCTTGGGACGAGAGCTCTGACAACACTCGGCTGAAGGTGTTGATGTGGAAGGTTGCCGGATCGGTCTCTTTCATCTTCATGTTGAACAGTTGTTTGATCAAGATAAGTTTTGAAGATGAAGACTTCTTCTCATATACGGCTTGTAATTTCTCCCACAATGAGAACGTTGTCGTCTCTTCTGCCATGCTGAAATAGACGTTTTGAGCAAGATGCATTCGGATGGTGGAGCATGCTATTTCGTCCATTGATCTCCACTCTTATGTTGTCATCGAAGCAGGCTTTTCATTATGTTGAATGGCTTTGACCTATCTTCGGATAATCCGCACATCCTGCATCATCTCTTTCCACAGGGCAAAGTTTTTGCCGTCGAACTTTCTAATTTCAACTCCTATTCCAAATGTTGAAGCCATATTCTTTCTATGGATTTGATGTTTCTGACCTGGTCTTTTCTTTCAGCTTCTTCTTCTGTTATCTGTTGCCGCCACACAGCAGAACACAACTCTGATACCACTTGTTGGTGAATGTCGATAGTTATGCGGAAGTGTGTGTTTGGATCTTATGGTTATGAACAACAAACAACATACACAAAAGATAGAGAAGGCAGATATAGACTTACACAATTGCAAGCTTTAATGGAAAGCTTCTTATTTCTGCACAATGCGTTTTTCTCTCTCAAGGATTACAATCGTCTTTCTTCGTCATCCATTACAATGTTAGGTATTCTCTTATATACTAAGCCCTAACTTATTGTCAAGTTCACACTCGGATGGATACAAGGTGGAAGGAGTTGGCCTTTTATGCCAACATACACTGAGTACGAAATGCAATTTTCCACTCATCTCCCAGTCAAATTCAAACAAGATTATATGCACCCCTTAGATCAATTTTGGTAAAATGCTTTGCCCCACCAATGCGTTCGAAGAGACTTGAGATTAAAGGTAGAGCATACCTATTCCTTATGCTGACTTTATTTAAGCCTCGATAGTCCACGACCAAACGAAGGGAGTCATCCTTTTTCTTTGCAAAAAAGATAGGAGCACCACCTAGAGACTTTGAATGTTGAGTAAACCCATGTGCAAGATTTTCCTCGATGTATTCTCGAAGAACCTCAAGCTCAGTGGGTGATAAATTGTAAATCAGACCCCGTGGTGGCTCTTTTCTTGGTTGGAGATCAATAGCACAATCGTACGGCCAATGCTTTGGAAGAACACTAGCTTTGACTTTGTCGAAAACATCAGCATAGTCTTGATATTTTTTGAGAATTTGGATGTCTCAATTCCCTTGAATGGCACTACTTAACGGGCTGGCCGAGAGGATGAACCAGACCATAATGGAGAAGGTCCGGAGTATGCGAGCACATGCAAGGTTACCCAAGACGTTTTGGGCTGAGGCGTTGGCGACAACGACGTACGTGATAAACAGATCACCCTCAGTACCCTTGGACGGAGACATGCCGCACAGAGTGTGGATCGGTAAGGAAGTGTCTTATTGGCATCTGAAGGTGTTCGGGTGTCTCGCTTACGTGTATGTTGCAAAGGACTGGAGAGCAAAGTTGGATCCAATGTCCCGGCCTTGCATATTCCTCGGATACGGCGATGATGAGTTCGGCTACCGACTGTGGGATCTCATCGACAAGAAGGTTTTCCGGAGTCAAGATATTATCTTCATGGAGGACAAGACCCTTGCCGACTGGGAGTCGCAGAAGAAGATAATGAACTCTGAGTCAACCAGTAAGGATCGGTTCGATGAGATTCGGACCTACCCGGCTAAGATCCGGTTGACACTTGAGGAACCGGTTGGTTACGGTGAGGATACGGAACCAGCAAAAGAAGAAGTAGAGGAAGCTAAAACCGGAACCGGCCAAGACCCCGAATCAGATTCGGATGAAGAACAAATAGAGAAGCCCGTTGCAGAGAGAAGGGCCTCTCGGAGATTTCCGGATGCAGAGCATGTGTTGCTGACCAATGAGGTGGAGCTAGAAAGCTTCGAAGAAGTGAAGGATGACACCCATAGCCACAAGTGGTTGAGTGCCATGTAGGACGAGATGGATTCCCTGCATGAGAACCACACGTATGAATTGGTGGAGTTGTCGAAAGGAAAGAGGGCACTCCAGAACAAGTGGGTGTACAAGCTGAAACCAGGAGATGCCGGTAACCCCCCAAGATACAAAGCCAGGATCGTGGTGAAGGGGTTCCAACAAAAGAAGGGCGTACACTTGGATGAGATATTTGCCGCGGTAGTAAAGATGACTTCCATCCGGACGGTGCTAAGTATAGTGGCAAGCATGGACCTCGAGGTAGAGCAGTTAGACGTGAAGACGGCGTTCCTCCACGGCGACCTCAAAGAGGAGATATGCATGCAGCCGCCGAAGGGATTTGTGTAGAAAGGGAAGGAGCACCTGGTTTGCCGGTTGAAAAAGAGCCTCTACGGTTTGAAGCAGGCTCCACGGCAATGGTACCAGAAGTTCGACTCCTTCATGACGAATCAAGGATACCATAAGACGCAGGCCAATCATTGCATGTTTGTGAAGAAGTTTGAAGATGGAGACTTCCTGATACTCCTCCTGTACGTGGACGACATGTTGATCGTCGGATGAGACCAAGTCAAGATACAGATGCTGAAGAAGGCCTTGAACTGGACCTTTTCAATTAAAGACTTGGGTCCAGCAAGACAGATATTGGGGATGCATATCATCCAGGACTGGTCAACAAAGCAATTGTGGCTGTCACAGGAAAAGTACGTGACAAAGGTGCTTCAGCGGTTCAACATGTCGGACGCGAAACCGGTCGGATCGACACTTCCGGCAAACTGCAAGCTATCCGGTAAGCAAAGCCTGAAGACGAAGGTAGAGAAGGCGAATATGATGAAGATACCATATGCCTCTACCGTCGGGAGTTTAATGTACGCAATGGTGTGTACCCGACCGGATATCGGATACACAGTCAGAGTGGTGAGTCGGTTTATGAGCAATCCTGACTAGGAGCACTGGAATGCGGTAAAATGGATACTTTGGTACTTGAAAGGCACCTCAAGTATGTGTCTCTGATTCGGCTCTGGTAAACCACAACTTGACGGTTTCACCGATTCGGATATGTCGGTTGATGCGGATACCAGCCGGTCAACATCGGGATATGTTATGACATATGCAGGGGGAGTTGTTTCGTGGCAGTCGAGATTGTAGAAGACGGTTGCGTTGTCAACCACGGAGGCGGAGTACATGGCGGCCGTGGAAGCCGGCAAGGAAATACTATAGATGAAGGACTTCATCGAAGAGCTAGGGATTCGGCAAGAGGAATACTGGCTCTATTGCGACAATCAAAGTGCCATCCACCTTGCAAAGAACGTAGTGTATCATTCCAGGACGAAGCACATCCAACGGAGGTACCACTGGATTCGGGAGCGAGTGGAAGAACGAGAGTTCGTGCTGACGAAGATCCACACGGAGTAGAATGGGGGTTTGTTAGGATTCCGGTCCCTCCGGATGGGATGACGAAGGCCCAGTGAGAACCGGATGATGAAGGCCAGGTGAGAACCGGATGTTGCAAGCCCGGTGAGAACCTCTCACCAGATGAAGGGACATATATGTAAATATGTTCCAGAGAGCCCACAGGGGCTATATTTGTAAATATCCTGAAAGTCATATTAGTATAAATATGACCTAGGGCAAATAGGCGAAGTGTGTGTTGTCATTATTTTGTATAGTATTATTTGGTGTAACTGTTTACAGAGTGTAGCAAAGAGAAAGAGAGAGAGAGAGAGAGAGAGAGTAAGTCTCTGTTGTAACCGCTGTTAGGTGAAGTGTGTGAGGACGAGTTCGTTGCCTTTGTGTTCCTCATTGTATTCTCCTACACATAGTGATAGTTTGGAGTCTGTGGGCTCCCGTGGTTTTTTCTCGTTTAGGGTTTTCCACGTTAACATCCTGTGCATTCTCTGTCTGTGTTTTGTGTATACGTGCATCTATCCCCATATTCCCCTTTTTTTGTGTTTGATTATCATCAAGTGATCTAAGTCTCGGTTGTGGCCGAAGATTATTCCACATATTCTCGTCAGACGTCTCATCAAGAATGGTTCCAAGACTTACGAGAGCCAGATCGACCCGGCTATGTTGAAACCGGAGACGACACTACTCATTCGATTCCCCATATCGGCAATGTCCCATTCGGGAAAGACGTCAAACAAACTTGCATAAAAAATGTCTTGCATTTACCGACCATAACGAAGAATTTGGTCTCGGTCAGCCAAATTGTTGAGCAAGGCATGCAAGTTCGATTCAACCATGGTGGTTGTTTCATCAAAAAAGAGGGCCCACTCATCACTCATGGTCGAAGGGAAGGTCGAATGTTTATCCTCGAGTTGATTGAAATGAAATCCTCCATGTTTGCAAAGGGACTCAAAGCCGACAGTAACATAGAGCTATGGCATAAAAGAATCGGCCATATCAATCTAAACAAACTCAAGGCGATGCAATCAAAAGGAGTCGCCATCGGGCTCCCGACCTTCAAAGAGAAAGAGATTGAAGGAGTATGTGAAGCATGCCAATTTGGCAAGCAACATCGGCACCCGTTCTCGAAGGAGAGGAACGTAAGCAAAGGCCTATTAGACGTAGTCCAATCAGATGTGTGGGACCGGCACAGACGGTCACATTCGGAGGATGTCAATACTATGTTACCTTCATCATCGAATTCTCTAGATACACATGGATCTTTCCCATGAGGTTGAAGAGGGAAGTGTTTAAACAGTTCCAAAAATTCAAAGCGAAGTCGAAAAGGCAATTGACCGTCATGTACGATGTATGCGATCAGACGAAGGAAAGGAATACTTCTTAGATGCATTCACGGCATACCTTTGCCAAGAAGGAATTCGGCGAGAATTCACTTGCCGACACACACCGTAACAGAACGGTGTAGCCGAACACAAGAATCAGAATATCCTCGAAGTAGCAAGGGTGATGTTGAACAAGAAGCATATGCCCAAGTCATATTGGGCAGAAGCTACAAATACCGCCATCTACCTCATGAACCGGTGCACAACATTGGGAGTGCACGAGGTCACCCCGCACAAGAAATAGTATGGGAAGAAACCAGATCTATCCCATGTAAGGATATTCGGCTCCATTGCATATGTGCACATCCCCAACGAAAAGTGACAAAAGCTAGATCCCAAGTCAGAGAAATGTATCCCTATAGGATACTCACTGGAGCAAAAGGGGTACAAATGCTTCAACCCCTCTACACGGAAGGCTTGTGTAAGTCGAGACATCGTCTTCGACAAATTGGCATCATGGTACGAACCGGAGCCAACTCCTCCCAAACCATTTCCAGTGGACCCGAACTTGGCCAACCAAGAGATAGAAGAAGAAGATCGAGTAAGGCATATATTCGAAGAAAGTCTGATCACGACGTGGCTCAGTGGGCCACAAGAGCTCCTGAGCAACCAAAGCACATCTCGGTCGAGTCCAAAGATGAACAAAGGGAAGGCCAAAATGCTGAAATATGAAGATGATCAATTTGACCACAATGAATCAACTCACTCACTCGACAGTGAGTTTGGTGGCATTGATGTGCTTCTTATGAGGTCACCCGGAGTTAAGAAGGCACTTACATCTGCAAATGAGAAACTTCATCGCTCCACCCGAGAGAAGAATCTAATTAGCCGATTCGGCTACAACGACTATATGGCATATCACTATGCCTTTATGATGAAGGTGGCAGCAGATCATGAACCGGAGAGCTTTGCTGAAGCCACTAAGGATCCACGATGGGTTGAAGCAATGAACGAGGAGATGGGGGCACTATGCAAGAACAAAACATGGGATCTCGTTTCCCACTTACCATGCAAAAAAACGATTGGTTGCAGATGGATTTACAAGGTGAAGTATAATGCCGATAACTCTGTCAATCACCACAAAGCCTGACTCATAGAGAAAGGATACGCACAAACACCTGGAGTCAACTATGTAGAGACCTTTGCCCGGTGACAAAGATGAAGACTGCAGTAAGGACCGGTGAGCTGGGGAGCCGGTATGCCGGATCCAATCCGTAACTGGAAGCCTAGTATAGGTTAGACTACTAGGTAGTTATAGTCTCGTAGTTAGTGTCAGAAGCTCGTGTGAGCATTGAAGTACACCGTACTTCTAACAGTCCCGTGTGGACTTGTATAAATAGCGTTGATGAGCGCGTTGTATAGAGAGAGGAAAAAACAGAGTAAAGAGTACTCATATAATTTTGAAAAATAGTGTGTCCTGCTCTCTCTCTCTCTCTCTCTCTCTCCCGGGTACTCTCTCTCTCTCTGTGTATTGTTCTTTCTAACGCTTCCGCAAGCAATCTTTCACAATTATCAATCAAAGATGCTCCAAGAACTATTAAAGAACGAGATGAAATGCTCAATGTTCCTTACAAGCAAATTCTTGGACGTATACACTACCTTGTTAGTTGTATACATCCCAATTTATGTTCCACCGTTGGAATTCTTTCAAGATTTATGCAGGATCCTAGACCGAAACATTGGCAAGTTTTAAAACGACTACGACATTACCTAAAATGAACAAAAGATATGGTGTTAACTTACTCTAAATCGCAATCAGAGTCCCTCAACATGAATCTTGAAAGATGGACCAATCCATCACAATTGTCTGGTTGGACGGATTCAGATTGGGGAGGGGATTGACTTCAAAGCTAACTTGTTTTATACAAGCTAATCAATCATGTATAAAGTTAGCTTGTAATCCGAAAATGAGTGATAATATTCGACATGTCTCTTTCAAGCATCATTTTCTACGAGACTTAATCGAAGAGAAGAAGCTAGATTTGAAGTATGCGTCTACAACACTAATGTGGGCTGATTTTCTAACAAAGTCAGTACCTCAAACAAAGCATGTCCCTTGTTGCCGAAAGATTGGTCTAACAATGTCAAACTATTCTTTGAAAGACAATACTTTTGAATAAAATAAATTTTATCTTAAAGGAGGGTGTGGAAATATTTAACCTAAATATTATATTATTATTAATTAGAAAAATAAGTAATTACGAAGAGTTGTTTATTATTAGACTTTAGAGAAAACTCTTCATTTAAGAGACATAACTTTTTGTCCATCTTCTCTACAAAGAAGCCATTTTGACTAATGTAACATTACACAATCAATTGGCCAAGGTTAAGACGCTCCTCTCACCATCACAGCTTCCACTGACATTCCCAACCAGAAGCTCTACTAACCCTCACGGCCTAGGTCAATGCAACAACTCAAGAATCCTTGCTTGCCATCGCCAACTCGGCCGACAATCACCTCGCCTAACGTCACTAACCAAGCACCACCCCTCACCACTACTGCAGCACCGCCCCCACCTCATAACTATGTGGAAGAATTGGTATCCCAGATGACGATTGCCGAGAAGGCCAAACAGCGACACCAGGAGACCTTAGATGAAATCGTCCAACTCCACGAAAGCCCTCTAGCAATCACAGCAAAGAGAAGCCGAACTACCGAAGCAGCTCATAACAAAGATGGTGGAATACAAGCAAATACTAAATCAAGCAAAGGAGGAGCGGCTATTCAGGCAGCAAAAAGAGGAATTGGTCGCCTCGCTGCAGCAACAAAAAGAAAAAGAAGTATTCCACCAGGTGCTTCGCAGTCGGAACGACGACGAACTCATTGATCTCCAAGGAATGCAGAAAGATTTCGGCCCGACAGCACTAGTTGATGTGCGATATGGATAGCCGGAGGCATATGTTAGAAGCTTGTCTCCGGCAACTTCGAGTTACATCTAAACAAGAACTGGAACTGTGCAAGCAGGAGCTTGAGGATGGAAAAGGCAAGGCTTGTCCACAAAATACGAGAGCGGGACTCAGAGTTCTACCAAAAGAAGCTCGACGAGATGATCTCCTCTTTCAACCTATCCAAATCAAAGCTCGAGTTAGACGCCCAAAAAAAAGGCACTACAAGAGCTTTGCATCAAACTATGAGATGGGCGAAATCTCATGGATCAAGGAGGCCCTACTGGAAAACCAACCATGGGAAGCGGTTGAACCAGAAGGTAGAAAGAAGTAACTCTTACTCAACGATGGAACGAATGGTCGACACAAGCAGTTGAATTACAAATACTCAAAGCAGATTACGAGAACCACAAGGAGGGCCAAGGATTGTATAAAATGGATGAGAAAGAGCATCCAACTACTCCAAGAAAAGAAGAAGACCTTACTGAAGAATTCCACTCCCTCACTGAAGAAAGGAGATAGACTGAGCCAAGCACTAATAGCCGAATAAAGGGGAACCAAATATTAAGGAGGGACGAGGTAACACGCCAAGCATGGAGGCCTATATATTGTGGTGTGCATGTGTTCCTTTGTGCCACCCTTTTAGCTCACCCTTTTTAGGATTCACATACCCAAGTTGACCCACCTTTTTAGCTCACCCTTTTTAGGATGCATGTGCCCAAAATGACCCACCCTTTTAGCACACCCTTTTTAGTCAAGCCAACCCAAATGGGTTCCGTTGTATCAACTATAAATTGATTGAGAAGTGTGAAGTCAATTTTTGCTCATAGGAAAAGACCGTGACAAATACATTGGATGCGAAGGTATAGAAGAATAAAGCACAATATGAAAGGTCCAAGAGTTAAAAGATAAATGAAATTGAAGAGAAATAAAGTTAGAAGCGTTTTTCAAAAGAAAAAAAATCAGAAAAAAAGAAAAAGAAGAAAAACGCAGGAAATTAAGTAAAAAAAGCAAGGTAGAGAAAAAAGCTCATAACTATTCATCTCTTATCCAAATTTCAAAAGAAAAGATTCATAAGAAAGCTGACAAAGAGAGCTTTCTTGTATGTAAAAATTGGATGAAAACCCAGAAATAATTATATGAAAAACGCACCACACAAACTCGAGGATATGTAAAAGAAAAGAAAAGAAAAAAGCAAGAATAACGCAACTAAAAACCTATAAATATGCGGTATTCTTAGCAATATGGGGGATGGAGGAAGAATAGAATATCTACAAGGAAGGATAGAAGATCTACAAGAAGAAGTGAAGACGAAGAAGTGAGAAAGAAGAAGAAGAAGAAGAAGAAGATTAGAAGAAATGGGAAGACGATTAGTAGAAGAAAGAGAGAAGGCAAAAAGACTATTTTAGTAATAGTATATTGAAGTAGTTATTTGGGGTTGTTCCTCTTGGTGTCTAAGAGGATTGTATTCTTTTCTTAATAGTATATTGAAGTATTCTTTTTTCTTCCTCTTCTCTTCTCTATCTTTTTTTTCTCTCTCTTCATCATTTTGTCGATCGATACTTGTAACAGACTGTGTTCTTAATATATCAATTGTTCTTGTGGGGTAATCTGGTGTATCAAACTTGTGTCCAAGTATATTGGACTATGTAAACACAAGTCTATGTAATCATGAGTTTGTGATCGGTGGAAGCCGTTTCGGTAGGGTACTTCTTACGATGCTTCTTATGGAGTTAAGAGTTGTCTGTATTATGAAGTGTGGTACGGGACAAACAGGCCGGAGTTTCCCAACTAGAGTTATTCAGAAACCTTTGGAGTAGAGTTACCCTGCCGAAGTGATGTTCTCTCGCTTGGTAGGAGAACTTGCCTAGAGAAGGATTTCCTCCTTAGATGCTTTCAGTTGTTCTTCCCTACCAACTTAGCTACCCAGTGTTGTTGTTGACACAACAACCGAACACCATACGTTGTAGTCCTCTGTACTAGGGTAAGCGTCTCGCGATTCTCGGCAAACCAACTGTCAATAGGAACCGAACTGTCTCACTACATTCTAAACCTGCCACTTTCATCGGCGAATGGTTGTTTTCCTACCTCTTGGAATCAAAGAATCCTCCTCCTCGTTCCCTATCCACTTGTCCATTGCCTTCCTTGGACTAGCAACTTCCCTAAGCAATAGAATGTTCACAATTTTAGATCTCATAGTCCATCCACCCACATTCTATACTCTTTGTTGGACCTTCTGTGATGCTTCCCCATGACAACCCTTTACTTGATCCAATTAGTTTACCGGATTCATCTCAGATACATGGGTTCCACAAGATACATTGATTGAGCTAGGCAAGTTCAATGTTAGGTTGACCGCGCACTTGAGCTCTTTATGTCACACCACGCCTTCCACATAGATACACTGAATCTATCCTCCAATTGGCGTGGGAACCTTGGTTTGAGATCCATCTTTAAAATCCAGCATGTCTTAGGGGTCCAATTAGCCCCTGTCTATTTTTGCACATATGGAGAAAAATGAAGTGATGCCTCATTCCCAAATTCTTTTCGAGTGCTTGAGGTGCAAGGGCATGTAGTTCAATTGAAATATGCAGAATGCCTTCACTTTTGATTTGTAAGCTAGGAGTTAAAAATTTGTTACAAGGTTCAACGGACTTCTTCTATGACAATTGACAATATTAGATAAGTCACAAAATCTCAACCATGAAGAGAGTCAACCATATCATCACATTTAGCATTTGAGATGGTTTGTTGGGTGGAATTGCATTCGTAGTAGCAATATTTAGATCCCTAGAGTTCTATACTTTATTGTACCATGATGGTGTTTTATCTTTCGTAATGAAAGGCATCTTTTACAAAGAAAAAATGAGTCAAACCACAATCCAATAACCATTACTAGCATAAACCTCATGCAAATACTCACGAGTTCCTACATCCCATCACAACTGTAATATATTACTTCTACGTTCTAGTAAAAGAGTACTACATGAAAGAATAACAAAAGGCATTGTACAATAACATAAAATTAAATGAGCAGATAAAATAGAACAAGGGTTCATTTTCCTTGGGGAGTAAAACACCTTCCAAATGAAAGTTCCACATGTATTTGAAAAAGTAAAGTGTTCAAGAGCCAAGAGATACATGGAGACAAGTTTAACATTATCAAACATCACTATGGAGATTAATTCACATGTCCAACAAGAATTATGGATGTGCAAACTTACTATCCTCACTAAACTCCATCCAATGCACAAATTCAAGCTGAGCAGTAATTTTCAACTTCACTTGTTTTTCATTTCACGACACTTCTATGAGCTTTTTCTCAATGATTTCTTGCTGTTCCATAACAAGAAAAACTTCACTTACAAAACTTCATGTTCATGTGTACAAATTGTTCACCAATACAAGCTTTTCTTTTACATGAATGCATCATGTGTTATCAAAATTTTATGATGCTTTGATTGTGTACAATGTGTTGAGAGTTTGATGATGCCCTTTTCAACACTCTTATAAAACAAAATATACCTTACGCTCGAAAAAAATACTCATGAGAGCGCTACCGTTTAAGAGTATATGAATAAATGGCATTGCCAAATACATCATAGAAGTTTAATAATACTGATTCTACCCTCATTGAAACGGCGAGAAAACCTTGTCCATCGAACACAAACTGTACTCCCGCGTCTTTACCAAATCGTCCCAATCCCTTAAAAGCCTTTGAACCACCTCCACTGGTGAAAAAATGAACAGAGCTATACATTTAATGAGCAACCAAACCACGCATTAGTGTCATTTTTAAAAATCCTTTTTATTCAATCAACATTTTGACAAATATGGGCCAAAAGATCACATGATAGGAACCTTTCAGAGCGTTTAATATGTTGGAGATTGTGATCATGCCCATTAAAATATAAATCAACCTTGTACCTCTATATGAAGAACAAAACAACAAGAAATTTATGAGCTCATTATACATCAAGTTGCTAACAAGAAAAGGGTCATACAGCTGTACCTCTAGTAAGGGCAACAGTTTATCTACAAGCTCCTCGGTATCTCCATGATGACCTACGCTTCGGATAGTGTGATGACCTATCACAACCTTCCATGTGGCAGTTGATTTCGACAACTTCCGAGCCAAATTCTATCCAAATAAAATATTTGAGGGAAAAAGTTAACACATTATCTATTGTCGTAACCCCATTAAAAAAATGCACTATGTCTATCCTAGAGGTAACCTTGTCTTGAACCCTCACCTCCAATTGGGACTTCAACTGATTTTCTCGAGGAGTTAATCCTCTCCAATCAAACACATGTCCCGGACTTGGACCCCAATATTCATCCACAAAAGTGGTTGTGTCAATGAAGAAAAAATCCACAGATGATTTGCATGGGTCTATTATATATAGCAAAAAACATGTGAGATGATTGAATCAATAATAAGGAAGTCGAAAATATTTAGTAGCTTACTTTTATTGTCCCAACAGAGTGATCGATGTATATCATAATCCCTTTTACAATACCACCTCCAATCTCGACTCACAAGATCACTGCTGAATTGAGCAATAGCATCTCCCATATAATCATGATTTCCTAAAACTGTTATTTTGTGAAACAAATCAGCAACCAACTATATCTTTTATGTTCTTTAAGTAATATCCACAATGTAACAATGTGATTCACATATTGTGGCATGTTGGAGACTGCAATCTTTGGATATGAAAAATGCAATTGAGATGGTAAAATCAACAAAAAGTTATGTGTATACACATAACCTTAATCAGGTTAGAAGTATCATGTGTATAGTTTTGTCATTGCACAGCCTCAATCTAAAACATCAGTATCAGAATGCCCATGGGTTTATCTCTACATTTATATTTTATTATTGACTCCTTAAAGGTTACATCTGTGAACACAGCAAAAGTAATGAACCATTTGTCACTTAATTGATCACATATTTGATTATGTCAAAAACAGATTTTAGGAATCAGGTTCACATCAGAGAGTCTGTGCGTGCCTAGAAAGATTACTTTAATCTCATGTATACAGCCTAGTGAATTTTCTATGGGCCATTAATCTTACCAGATTATTCGATGCAAACATATATGCTTAATTAGGAGTCAATAGACATGCCCGAGAAAAGCCAATTAGCATGTGCATGGCTATACATTCAGGAGTCAAGCATAAACTTCGACTCTAGATATGCTGATTCGCATGTTGATGAAAATTTATGGAGTCAATATACACCTACAAGCAGGCACATTGGCAGGTAGATGGCTTCTCCATTAACAATATCTGGATAGGTTAGGTCTGGAATTTACACCTAGAGTTTAGGGATATATAAAAACCTAGCTACTATTCTGAAAAATCTTGTGTATTTTCCATTGGTCTTACCCTATTCCTTTTTCCTCCACTCCTGAAGGTCAATCTTCCTCGGTGAACACTGGAGAATCAATCTCCTAGCCTTCTATGTATTATTCATTGCTAAATCATCAATAGTCTAGTCAATTACTTTGTTCTGATCAAGATCAGATCATGCCAGTTAAAGAGGAGTTTGGACTTAAAGAAAAGAAACAAAAGCTATAGATCAAACCTGCATACCAAGGTATCTGCAAGCTAGCGGCAATGTAGACATTGGTGAAGGAAGTTGTGAAATCCGGGTCATCGGTTCCTTTGAGCCCAGTAGGGTAGAAGTTATCACCGGCAGAGATAACAAATTCAGGACTGAGCTTTCCTCCAATTCGGCCCATCTGATTAAAGATAAATAAATAATAAATAAAAACCATGAACATTTTAGAAGAAATGTATGCCACAGTATTGTTACATTTAGAAGAAATTTGAGCTAGTTTCAGACATTTTTTCCATGTGTGAAAAAAGCAATTCCAACAAGACCATAAGGGGAGCATTGTTATAAATAACACGCATATTTAGACCACTTTCTCACTTGTGAAGCGCATACATGCCCTAATAATTCCCTACATTGTTCGACATGATGAGCTCTTCCAAGAAAAACAGAACATACCCTGATAGGTATCATGGGGGGATTGCAACTTGCCTCCCCACCCACCGAACCATGAATGAACGAGTTCACTTTCCCTCATGCTTCCATACATTATTCATACATTATGAGCTAATGCAACCGAAGTAGATCATACCTAGGTTAGGTATGTTGGATCATGTGTGAAAGAGTTCATGAAAATGGTCACAGATCATGGTAGAAGGTGCATACTCTTCCTTCTTTTTAGGACGCCATACTAGGAAGTCCATACTACGATCAAAATGGCAGGCAATTCACCTATCCTTGAGAACAATTAAAATCTCTCTATCATCCCTTTGCTGGGGGACAATTCATCTAGCTCAATGGACAGTTCACAGTCTTGGGGGACAAGATCCAAACCACATTTCAGCATGTTATATATAGTTCAGGGTATGTACAAGTTCCAGCCCACTTTTTCTTCATGTTTCCCTTGTTCTAGATATGTGGAGGGTCACCTCATAATATTCAGACTTTTATCCGCACAGATGTGAGATTCATGGTGGGAAATTTATAAAATTTCTGATGGATGCATACGTGGGTAGTACTTTTATTGTGGATGAAAAATTCTAGAGTACCTTATATCATTTTTTATTGACTTAGAAAACATCCATACGGTTTTGCAGTAAGTTGTTATTTGGATTGTAAGTTTTTGGTTTATGGAAGCACAGCAATACAGGATTTTCACAGCATGTTTCTAGTTATGGTTTCTTTAGCATGTCAGTCATTTAGGGTTTCCAAGGTGTGTTGTTATTTCGGTTTTATTTAACATGTTAATATACAGTTTTTCCGACATGATGCTATTCAGAACTTCTATGGCTTAATATTAACTGTGTGCTGAATGTTTTTAGAGTTTTCTTGTAAATTTTATGCTATCTTAGGGTTTCTCCCGCATGATACTGAATCGGAAATTTAGCCGTTTTGCTGAATCATGTTATGTTAAGGCAGCCCCATGATATTCTATTGCTCCTACAGAGTTTTCCTAGTTTTTCCTGTATATAGAGTTAAATGAACAGGACAATGGATTAATAAGTATACCTGGATGGCTACTTGAGACTGATTGTAAAGACCTCTTCTGCCCCAATCACCTATAACAAAGAAATCAAGAGCAGATTCAAGAGCATCCTTCTGGCCTTTTTTTCCTTCTTCCACAGGCCCAATGGTGAGCTTGAAGATCAGGAACCCTAATAAAAGACCCACGAATAGAAAAGCCACATCTCTCCACATCCATTTCAACAGCCTCCTCCATCGAATAGATCTGTGATAGAAGGACCTTCTGATAGATGAAGAAGTACTTGCAGTTATAGGTGGTGGTGGTGGTGGTGGTGGGGATGAGACTGTTGGGGGAGAAATGAAAACAGACGAAGATGAGGAGGAGGAGGATGGAAAGAAAGGTTGAGTTTCTCCATCTCTCTGTGTAGGTAGCATCTCCATCATCATCATCTTCTTCTTCTTCTTCTTCTTTTTCTTCTTCTTCTGCTTCTACACAAAACAAGGTGAAGAGAAGATCTCCATGGATGATGGAACCTTCTAAGACTGCATGTTCATGAATCTGCAACAAAAGTGATTGTGTGATTTGATTCTATGGAAAAACATTCATAAGCACCCGACCCCCTTATTTATTTATTTATTTATTTATTTATTTATTTATTTATTTATTTATTTATTTATTTATTTATTTATTTATTTATTTATTTATTTATTTATTTATTTATTTATTTATTTACTTATTTATTTATTTATTTATTTACTTACTTACTTATTTATTTATTTATTTATTTATTTATTTATTTATTTATTTATTTATTTACTTACTTACTTATTTATTTACTTATTTTTCCTTATTTATTTATTCGTTCATTCATTTATTTACTGATTTATTCATTTATTGATTGATTTACTCATTTCATTTATTCATTTATTTATTTATTTATTTATTTATTTATTTATTTATTTATTTATTTTATTCATAGATCACAGGTGCAATAACTTGATGACATCCCGGGTTGAAGTTGTGCTACGAAAATTTTACTAAGTTGGTTCGACGAAATGGAACTTACTCGTGCTCGCAACAACTTCTATATGCTTTGGTTTGTCCAACCAAATGGTTCTGATTTTGGGCTGGACTTATTTGTTTAATAGGTCATCCAACTGGCTTAAGAACATCAAAACCTTTGGACTAAGGGCTGCTCACAAGAGTTCTTGGTTCATTGACTTCAACCAATCTAAATTCTCAACAATACTTACTTTATTTAATTGTCTCTTTGGTCTATGTGGACAATGTATTGCCATATGTCCTGGACCACCACAATACATGTAGAGTCAATTTGCTCGACATCTTTGTTTCTCTGCTTCAGACAAAGGACCTCGGTCCTCAGGGACGTGTTGCATCAATCACCTTTGGACTAAGCCCACCAAAATAAATAGGATTGGGAACTTGCATTGGTCCTAAAGTTGGTGAGGCTAATGCTAATGCATATGTCTGCTCAAATTTAAGGCATGTCGACATTTGGTGGCACTCAAACTGTTGCTCAAACAAACGATTGTCACATCGAGCTATATTACTAATAGCTTCTATCAATTATTTAGGTTCATCGTGAAATGTCGAAAGCAAGTATTTAACATCATTATACAAACCATTTCGGAATAAGTCCATTAATGTAGCTTCATCCCAAGGGATATCACAAAGCAAGAAGACGAAAAATTGTTGCATAAGCTAAGGCAAGCCAATCTCCTTGACACAATCTTTGGATCTTGTTTATCAATGTTCTTACATTATCTGTATCACCAAAACTACATTGGAATTCGTTGATAAAGGTATCAAAGTTATCTAGTACAGGGGACTTCTTCTCTAACAACAGTGCAATCACTCCTAGTGCGGTTCCCATCAATAATGTTCCAAGTAACCCAACTCAAACTATGTCGGTTGGATTTTTAAAATTCCACTTTAATATGTAACCCTTGCTTGTTCGCATAATGGAGAACATGTAAAACTGACGATAGAGAAGGGATATATGAATTTCTCTCTATTAGAGCATTTGATGTGATTAAAAATGCAATTTCAATATCACATATTAAACAAGGCTTGTAACGTTTTTTATGTTTATTTGAATAAAAGTTACATGTCTTTTAACTCTTACTTCATTGGATTCTTTTGTATACATATTCGCAAAGTCGCATCCCTTGGGAAGAGAGCTATATATATGTATTGTATATGATTAAAGTACATGTTATCTTTTTGTCCTCCCATTGGTTTGCAATGTGTATATTCAGTTTATCAACCCATATTTGCTTAGGGAAGAGGCAAATAATTACTTTAAAGATGGGCAAGCAAAGTTTATAAGCAACTCCCTCAAGAACATATAAAACCTACAATTTAGCTCTAGAAATGTGGTGGTAATTGTGAAGCAACCCTAAGTGTATTATCTCTCCGTGACTAAGACTTTTGCCCATTCTTAAGTATATCACTCTCTACCATGAAATTAATTAAGGGGTTCGTAAGTATTGTTAACTATCATTAGTGTCTATATGTTCCTTGATATTCTTGTGAGTAATATTATCATCAAATAACGGTGGTATGTTTACAACGTACATTGTCCTTATGCCTATGTTGTCACGCTAAGCTACAATTAACTCTCAAAGACACCAATATCAACACTACATGGCCTAAATTATGTCTTAAATAATGTTGGTACGACTCCTCAAAAACTATACACATGGATACATGTGTGCCTGAACTCATAGACATGCAATTACACATGCATATACACACATGTATACATTCACATTTGCATTCATGCACACCTTCTCGGTTTACAAACAAGTGGATATGCACTTGAACATACATATATATTAACATCAAGATTTGTGAAAATTGGAAAGTGACACAAAATTATATGCATTGAAAAGAGAGTGTATACAACATCTCATGAATGGTCTAACAAGTGTTATTTATGTTGACAATTTCCAACTAGGCATCCAGGGTAAATGGTTTTATTAGACCTCTTGATTCGAACCTAAGATAGAGAGTGCATGTGCATATCTGATCATGTTCATGAAATGGCCACAAAAATAGAGAGGTGGAAATGTTTGAATGGGGCCTAAATTCTAATGGCTTAAAACGCATAGTTGGTCCTTCAACTGACTGATTATTTGGTATGTCAGGTAAACATTCCCTTTAGTAAAAATGTTACAAATGTACACAAGTTTAATCATTCTTGTGACATCGAAGAAAATGGTTTTCTTGGTGTGGTGCTGCTTTCATTAGATTCTACTCTCAAGAATAACAACTGAATTGCAAATAGAGAATCAAAATGTTATATATGATTAACTTTTACGAACTACAAAGATGACGTTTTGAATGGATAATAAAGGGACACATCCTTGAATTTCAAAGTATGTTATTTTCAATCACAATCTCAAATGGTTTAGTATATGCTTGGTCACACTCTTTGGTTGTCTACTTCTCACACAAATGTTGAAATCTAATGTGTTATCTTATTTTATGGTTTAATCTCTTTCACACCTAGTTTGCGTTTCAACATCAAGGGAAGACAAAAACTAATTGTTCAAAAAGGGTCTCCACAATTTTGAGGGCCAAGATCCTTATGTACTTAAGCATCATAGTCATAGCTGGATATTGCATATCATGCACCTTCATGCAGTTGGGAGTATGGCATGCTGGCATCATATCATGTACTTTAAATCTATTAGCTCATCCAATAATCTCTCTAACTTGAAACAACCAATCACAACAAAGAGTGACAATATTTCCACCAAGTAGGGGTTTCCTATTATGAGTGTTGCCTGGACACAAAAATGATATGACAAGAGGTTAAAAGTTTCATTCATTTTTCTACCTAAATCCTTTTTATGTGCAAGAGTTCAGATTGAACAAGCATGTTTCTTCAACTAATATATGCTATTGTGTGAATCGACCTACTAATAGCTCCACAAACAATTGAACAACATATACGAGTGGATGTAGAGGGTACATCTTCTCAATTACGAACAAATGCTACATTCGCCAACCCAGTGAGACTGCAACAATGTGAAAAGGGCAAACTCAAAAGATGAGGCCATAAGAGGGAGGGAGGGAGGGAGAGAGAGAGAGATCAAACCCATCCTTCCTATGCTAAACTTGAAGTTAGAAACAATGCATCAATCAACCCATCCATGTTTGGGTAGAATCCAAAAGCATAAAAGACGGTTTCACATTTAGCACAATTCCAATTGCAAACGATGCCAGGGGACAACAATTTAGAAAGGAGTGATTCATAACATTTGAGGCATCGATGACACGTAGGGAGTTGATGCCTCGCCGAGAACCGTGTTAAAAGCACAATGTAGGCAAGGTCAGGTGAGCCGAAAGGCATCATCAAACCAAATACGACCGACTCTTTGTAGCAAAGCAATCATAGGGATTGTTACTCCTTTGTAACACAGTAGGCAGGTCAATGGTTGAATCGACTAGAAACAACACAGAACGTTTTCTGTAGAATCAAAGTACAACACAAACACAGATACAACACCGACACTATACATTCAATAAATATCTTTCTACTAAGCATGGTTCTTGTAATGAACATGCCCCTTTTTTATAGGAAAGCATGGAAGCATTAGACACATAGTTCCGGATCTACTATTATCTATTTACATTAAAATCTAAATAATTTGGCAATGCATAATGATTTCGGCCTTCGGCCCTTTCACACTTCTTTTTTTCCCGGCCTTTGGCTTTGGCTCAGGGCGAGGCGAGGATGCTTTCTCTCCTGTTCCTGTTCCTCTTCTTTTTATTTTTCGTAATTAGCTTATACCCTAGTGGTAAGTCGAAACCCAATTTCCTCACCTCTCTATTATATATATACTTCATATATATCTCTATTTCACTAGATGCCATTGTGGAATCTAGGGGTTGAACCCGTGACCACTTGGTCTCCATTGGGCAACCTTACCAACTGAGCTACATCCATCTAGGTTGTTCCTCTTCTTTTCCTCAGGTAAACTACACTACTACTAAGAAGGAAGAAAATGTGAAGTGATTGCCAAGAAAGGAAGGTCTTTCTTTCTTTCTTTCTTCTTCTCATTATGTATGTATATGTGTGTGTGTTGTGGACACTGGAAACGGCTACATGTAAATTCATTTGCATTTCATTTCATTCTCTGTCTGTCTCTGAAGACAGAGAGACTCTGAGTCTCTCATTCATCATTCATCAATCATAGACCACCACCGCTTTTAGCTTTTTCTGAGCACAGCCCACCTCGTCTTCTGCGAAGCTGGACAAAACCCAGGTCCCAGATTCTCCTCCCCTCTCTCCTGACTGTGAATGAATGCTTTCTGCTACTCCCCCAAGGGCGCCATGGCCTCTCCTTCATAGAACCGCCTTCTTTCACCACAGAGATAAAGCTTCTATCTTCCTTAACAACAGCCCAACAAACGATCTTCTTCTTCCTTTTCTTCTCCTTCTTTATCCATGGTATGTTCAATGTTGTATATTGGATCGATCTACCGTTTTCTTTCATCGTGGATTGTTTTTAACATCACTGTCATTAGCATGGCGTTTAGTTTCGTTCATATGGATCGTACTGTTCTTGACGTGGGTCTTCTAAGGTAGTAATCATGATGTGGTCAATCGAAATTTAACTCTAGATTCAGTCATTCGAGCTTGTTTTTGTATGTCTTATAGGCTCATCCAGTGTCGAGAAAGAAAGAATGTCAGATTTGGGAATAGTTCTAAAAGTCTCGAGATGTTTCATATGGTCTTTCAGTCCTAAAAAGCCATTAGGTTTAGGCATCTTAGCTAGTTTTATGATGCTTCATATGGTCATTCGTTAGTGAGAAAACAATGAAAGACACCTCTAGATTTAGAAATTTGAGCCAGTTCTTGTTTGTCTCTTGCTGTCATTCATTCCTGAGAAAGAATACAGAACAAACCCCAAATTTCTATTTTTGTGGATATTTTATTATTGACTTATCGTTTTCATAGGAACTACATGTGTATGCATTTATGACAGTCTTCTCTTTCTTCCTATGCCATATATGCCCCAGAACAAAATATTTGAGCTACCTTTATTATGTTTAATATGTCATTCATCCCTGAGAAAACAATGAAAAAAACCTGGCAAGATTTAGTTGACTTTGATCTAGATTTCATATGTCTCATATGGTCATTCAATACTAAGAAAGAACAATGTGTAAGTTTATATTTCAGCTTGCTTTAGTATAGTTGATATTGTCGTATCCTTCATTCATTAACCTCAAGATTTAGAGTTTAATATTGCCATTAAATCTTTGGTAAAAAGTATGTTTATGTGAGCATTCTGTAAGACATATAACTTTCCATGAGCCTGTATCACATTCCTCTAAAATGGCTAATATCATAATGGCATTTAAAATTACCCCCTCTCAAGCATCATTGATCACTTTTAACCATGTGTTCATTCAAAATTGCATGAGAATATTCAACACAATGTTTATTTTCTGGGGTTATGTAGGCAACAAACGAGAACCTTCCGCCAAGAGTCATCAAGGAATTAGCACGAGAGCTGAAAAGCCTCGATGAGAGCCCTCCTGATGACATTCGAGTCCTAGTTAACGATGATAACTTCTCGATGATTTTCGCAGATATTGAGGGTCCATGTGAGCTCATTTCTATCACTTTCAACCTTTGAATTCATGAATTCATAATTTTCTCTTTCTTCTTTCTAATTTTATGTATTCGTTTGTCAATGTTGCTATGGGTTATATATATTGGGCATTGCTATCACTTTCTTCCTATAACATTTATGAAGTAAAATTACATATTTTTTGATTGATGGATTTTGCGGCCATCAATTGTGCTCGATTTATTTCAGCATTGCTATCACTTTCTTCCTCTCAAAGGTATGAAGTAAATTGTCATAAGTTTATTTCTGGGATTTCAGTGTCATAAATTGTGCTTGAACTGTTTGGTCATCGCTATCAGTTTCATTCCTTTGAAAGGAATGAAGTAAATTGTCATTAATTGATTGACAACTGGTTAGGCTCTGGTATCACATTCTTCATTAATTTGATGAGATAAAGTAATTTTCTGAAGTTTTGATTTTGAAACGTAGTTGGAACACCATATGAGGGCGGAGTCTTTCGTATGAAGCTGATACTTAGCCAAGATTTTCCTCTCACACCTCCGAAAGGTAATGTTCTATTTTGTGAGTTTCTTTTCTAAAACATCAACAATCATTATCAACTAGTTTTATTCCAGGGTTTTAATTAGTGAGAAAGAGCCATTCTCGTCACAGTATATTTATTAATGTAAGTTTCTATAAGTGATAGTTATTCAAAACCATTTGGATTGTTTGTGTTTAACTGTGGGGAACACCTCACAAATGCATTACAAAATGGGACTGGTAATCTTGTGAGATTGTAAGGTGATCCAATAGTTTTGAATGCACACATGCTACAAATAGAAATGATTTTTTCAACAATGAGAGATTTACATATCTATATGGGTTTAGCCATATAGATATGAAAGTGAATCATGATTTCTTACTTGTTTGCACAATGCTAAATATATATATTCTTATGTAGGCTACTTTATAACTAAAATCTTTCATCCAAACATTGCGAAAAATGGAGAAATATGCGTCAATACATTGAAGAAAGACTGGAAACCAACTCTTGGATTGAGACATGTTCTCTTGGTGAGTAAATCCCAAAGAAGGTGGAGCATGATGAAAAAGGAGAATGGATATCTTGTTACCTATTACACTCCAGAAATAGGTTAAATGGATTTATGTTTCAAATGTCTTGAACAGGTAGTGAGATGTTTGCTTATTGAACCTTTCCCCGAGTCAGCTCTCAATGAAGAGGCTGGAAAGATGCTGATGGAAGATTATGAAGGATATGCGAAACATGCAAGGTAATAAAAAGACTTCCCTGTAATTCTTAGAGTAAAATTGTTTGTTACCATGTCTTGGGGATTGGCTTACTAATTAATGTCCCTACTTCATACGTACAGTACATAGATAACCACATATATAGACATAAATATAAATGCATACACATGTATATACATATGTAGACATACATTATATCCATATATAGCTTACATGTCTACACAGCAGATACAGATATACACACACACAAGACATAGCTACACAATGAATGTCATTAATTGTCATAGTTTTTTTCCAGATTAATGACTAGCATACATGCGATGAAGCCCAAAGTCAAGAGCAAGGTTGTTATAACGGAATCAACAACTATCAATGCTGGGACCAATGATAGTCGGGTGTCAGAGGCCATTCCTCATTCGGGAAATATACTGCACAAAGGAGATGGAAACATAGATGGAGGACATAACATTGTGGACTCACATGTTTTAAGTCCTTCTAACGTGTACCCAAAGAAAGGGGAAGGAGAGATAAGTTCCATTAAACCAGCTCTTGACAAGAAGAAACTCGAGGTGAGGAAAAAGAAGAGTTTGAAAAGGTTGTGAAAATTGTTCAAAGCCATTTTTATTGGCTTTTGCTCTATTGATCTACAAGTAAGCAGCTTGGTTTCTTTTTCTCTCCTCTTATTATTATAATGCAATGGACTGCATTCTAATGCATATTTGTATACTTGTCATTGGAGTAAAAGCAAATTCCATCCTGTATATATATATAGCGGATATATATACATAGTTGGATGATGAAATCCATGAAGTAGGAGAGTGCTCAAATTTGATGGAATGAATGATGAATTCATGGAAGAAAACCTTTCATTTAAATTTTGTGAAACCTTGTATTTTGTGTAAAATGCACTGGGTAATGAGCGTCGTGCTATATGCTCCCCATCATTGCATGTGGATCCTTTGTATTCAAACGTTAATGTTTAACTATACCAAAAAAGGGTTTGCAATGCCTTCTGCATTGCATTCACATCTCTTAGCATGTCGTTTTAAAGCCAATACAGCAGCATCCGGATTGTACATGGACAATAGTTGGAGTTGGCCGCTCTCTTGGGGCTACTCAATGCAATATGTATCCCCAGGTAAGAGAATCGGGCTGGTCCTTGCTAACAGTCTAATTTTGAAATTGATTTAACATTCTCAATGTAAGGTACTGTTACCAAAACTTCTAGATCAACTAGTGCTGATTGAATATGATATCTCTTTGATCAACCATTTAAACGACTTTTCCAAGAAGTGGATTAGTGTTGCTACTCTTTCAAGATTATTAATGATTGAGGATTGGTTTGTTTGACACATGTTTTATGCCTCCTAGAACCTTCACGAATTGTCAATGTGAGAATTCCATGATAAATTTGACATCCAAGGGTTTGTTTGTCTCCATGTTTGGGAGTTTGTGTGTATTTTTTATGGAACTGAACATTAGAGGTGATTATGATGTCATAAACATGGAAGATTGGAATGACGGAGAATATTGTAAAGAGTTATAGAAACGTTCATGTCATATCTAACCTTGTTTATGGACGACAATCATATCTAAAGCGCTTTAGTCTTGCAGGATGGCAATCATGTGACATGAAAAGCAATTTCCTTTCTTGATCTCTAGGTCCTCCATGTATCAAGTTTCGTTTTGAGCATTGTACTGATGTGTAACATGTCTGTCGTCTATATAAATATTTATAATATTTATTCAAGCCCAAGTGCCATACAATTCCAATCAATAGCTTCCATTTTCCTAATAGAGCCAACTTTTGATTGATTGTTAGATTCTCTCCATGTTCCTACGAACACTCTAGTTCAAAATATTTGTTTAAAATTGAAATTGGTTCTTGCAAATTAGTATATCCAATTCAATGATCTACAATTCTTGAATGAATAGGCTTGTGAGTTTATTTGCATTCAAATGATTTTATGAAGAGTTGTTACATTACATTTTATGAATTGTAAGCACAAATATATTATTCGGCTTAGCATTAGGTTTAGTATCCATAGATTAAATCTATTCCTTTTTCTTGGATTTTTACTTCTTGCATCAATATCCAATAACTTGAATGTTCTCACTATGGGTTGATTTTGTGGATTTGTCAATCAAGATGTCCTCATTATGGGCTCACATGGTGGATTAATGTCCAACAATTTGATTGAAGTAACGATGTCTTAATGTGTGGTTTTGAAAGTCATGTTAGGTAATATTCATACTACCGCTCTCTAAACAATTGAATTCTTGCAATGGAAAGTTAGGGAAATTGGTTTAAAGAGCATCTTACACTTACATAGCATCTTCGAAAGCATCATCCATCCATTTGATGTTAAACTCTTGAATGTACAAAGATATTAAACATTTAGTTTTAGAATTGAGAAATTCTTTCTAGATTGTGAGGTTTGGATACCAAAATCTCATAAGTAACCAAAATTTGAATGGAGTTTGAATTACTATCAAAACCCAATAACATGATACATATGATGGACTTTGATGCCAACTAAAATGTTGAGGTGATAGGGCATATCAACGTCAACAAAAGATTTGGTAATGCCACGTGAACATGGGACATGACCCAAAAGGATGTGAATGTCCAGTTAAGTCTTCAACGTGCAAGAAGACGAAACACAATGCAAATAAATGGCAAGCAATTTAGAGGTTCTAGTTAGCATGTCGCAGTCTTGTGTTTGCGGATTTTGTGGTTGAGTTTGATTTGAGGGCAATGTGAAAAGTGGGGGAAATGGCATACAAATGGACCATGAGTCTGTTCATCGTGTAGATAGAGCATATGATGCCCCAAGATGTGTTTGAGCGGTTCCACATTGTCAATCCACTTTGGGTGCAACATCATGCGCAAAGTTGTAAGGTGGAGGACATCCTGGGACGTGTGTCAGAATGCGATTACATCTTCATACCCACATTACACTCATGGCATTGAGTGCTATGGACGAAGATGCAACACAATCGAACTGGTGTCGATGCTACAAAGGTGACTCACTAGGTACTCTTTTATGATCCACTTAATAATGATCCAATGGGCACATTGAAGAATTTGGCACAGATGGGCATACAAATGATATGTAGCGCCCCAAACGACCATTGCATCGTAACGGAGGGTCGATATCATGTCTTGCACATCCCAACCTAGCCAACCCAATGGGTGGGACTATGGATGTTACGTGATGTAGTCCTTTCAGATGCTAGTTGAGAAGTTCATCCAAGTGTTTTGATCACATGATTTTGTAAGTATGGTGTACATGTGGATTTCATGTTGCTTTTATAAGTAATGGGTGGGTTTTTATGGGCACTTTGGGTACAAGTACAAAGAACTAGTTCAAGCACAAAGACGTAAATCTCCTTCGAACAAACATGGCAAAATGACACGAAGGATTTTGGGATTTCCGTTTTCATAGTCATATGAATGAAAACAACCATTTTGTGTATGATGTATGACTTTATAAGTTGGATATGAATCAATCATTTGTATATGAAGCTATTGGGAAAACTTGTCCCTTCGGATGGAGAGATAAGCTGCATTGGTCGACAAGAACTTGGTTGAGGCCGGAAAATCGACCGACTCCCAATTCGGTCAAGGCTGAATTGGAGGAATAATCAACAAAATCTATAAGTTGGATATGAATAAACCATTTTTTATATGTATATGGGTTAGTCGTACGAATGAAAAGAACCATTTTGTATATGGTCACGATATGGGGTATACATTTGAATCAAACACGCTACTAATTTAAGAAACTCTACTCATTAATCAACCACCCTACTCATCAAAGACGCTTGTTGAGTAGTTAGTTGTCCAACTCACTAATCAATCGCCCTACCCATTAATCAAACACTCAACAATGTTCAAACCAAGTATCACACACGCTTTCAGAAAGGGGTCCAGAAGGGTACATGTGTGACTAGGTATAGTTGTCATTGCATTGGGATATCTCAATGTGTGAACCCTTCCACTCAACGACACTAGGGCACATCCTAATGTGAGTGTACCTTCCATGTTGATGTGCAAAGAAATGACAGGGTTGACCAAGGGACCATGACCATTTCAATATATGGACCTCATAGCGGTCATGTACTAGGTAGTAGACCGAATGTGTACCATTTGCTGGCACACCCAAATGTCATAAGTTGTTGCAAAGATGACCTATTCAATGTTGGGTGTGCAAGGCATAGTGCACATATGAGCATGTGTAAAGAGGCATATCACAAATCCAAGGCTAGTCCATTAGAACTTGCTAGTTACCAGTTCTTTATGATACCAAAGGAGGTCCATGACATGACAAATGTCTTAAAAATCAAGAGTGCCATGTTAGAGGTTGATTGGTCATTAATGATTCAAGATGCTTATGCACTCTGAAATCTTGGGAAGATGGCTTGTATGTCCAACCTACTTGCCCGGTGAACCAGTATCTCTTGCTAGACAACCATTTATCTTGATACTTCAAGATAAATGGATGTTGGAAATGTGTGAGTGGTTGTCGCAGAACAACTCTTGGGCAATTGACTTAACATTTAAAACAAACCAATTTGGGCTACCATTATATGTTGCGGTTGCCCCAAAGGCCATGGAGTTTGGGATCCCATTATGGTACATGATATGTAGTTATGATAAGGGGCCAAACCATGATCAAATTGCATTAGAAACTTGCTTGAGAGTTATATTCGCAAGGATGCCCAAGGTCTCATGGTCTGGCCCAAGGTGAGACCAAATGCAATAGTGATTGATGAATGTTGGACATCATATAATACCATATCTAATGTGGTTGCTCAAGACCATCAATCTTGGATTGTTGCAAATGGGCAATGACCATAAACACATTGTTGGCTTTTGTTGTATCAGTTTCACACAAAAAAATCATCGGTGAAAAACTTGTTGCCCAAAGTAAATGTTGCAGAGAGAAACCAACTCATGTATTGCATTATAGAATTGACGTTCAATGTGATGTGTGAGGAGTTAAAGGTAGAATAAAAAAACCTAGTGTTTGGTTTGGTCCCGTGATGTGTTGGTGTAATGGTAATGGGGGGACACTCCAACTGCTAGGTTGAAGGTTCAAGTCTCCCCGCACCAACATACATGTGGTACTTAAAAAGGGTAGTTTGTGCCTGTAAGTGGCGATGACATAGATGGTGACAGTGAAGGGCAGTTTGTGCCCGTAAGTGACGACGACGAAGATGGTGACAACAATGACGGTTTTGACGATGAAGAAGGTAAAATGTAGCCTGTCTACAAGTTGCATGATGGAACGTGGTGCGAGTCTCATCATAAAACATTTGGTACACCCCCTGATGGACTACTAATAAAACATGAATTCTGTGAGTTGTAGCCTTCGGGCGAGCCAAAAAGATAAAAAAATACTAAAGTAGTATAAAAAATAAGAAAAAAAAAAACCTAGTGTTTGGCAAAATATCGACTTATCAACGAATGTGCCAACTCATGCATTGCATTATATATTTGACGTTGAATGTGATGTGTGAGGAGTTAAAGGTAGAATATGTGGGCAAACCTAGTGTTTGGTAAAATATCGAAGGAGGATGGTGTGGCTTGACATGTGTGTGGGGGAAACTATGGCCCAAGTTTGGTAGATTATTCAACTACGAACATGTTGACACTACTAATATTGTAGAGAGACATTGACAATTATTGAGCGGACAAGCTCAACTGGATCCGGATCGGCTGAATAAGCCGGAGAATTGAATAGGTATTTGGAACCAAGAGCCGGATCAGAGACACAGATCGGATTGTAACCAGTAGGCCTTTAGAGGCCTACGAATCTAGCCTAGTACTAGGCATATTCCTTGGAGTTAGTGTCAGTCGCTCGTATGAGCATTGAAGTACATGTCAGTAATTCTGTGAGTCCTTTAAGGACTTGTATAAAAAAGTGTTCTATAGGAAATTTGTATACGTAGAGTGTTATTACTTTTTAATTGAATTTTTGTTCTGCTCTCTCTCTGTCTCTCCTGTGTATTCAAGCTTCCATTAAACCTTGTTTTCTGTTGCTATCCGGGTAAACCGGTTTCATCGACAAGATTCCGCATATTAGTCTTTACATGGTATCAGAGCGCGAGGGTTGAGAACCTCTACTGCCGACAATTGCTCAAATCGGACAAACCCTAATCACCGGTAAAGAACATAAGAGAGAAGAAAGATATGGACAAAAGCATGGCGAGCTCACTTCCTATAGAAAAGCTTGACCGGAGCAATTATGCGTCCTGGTCGTATAAAATGCACCAGTACCTACTGGGGCATGGATATTGGAGCTACGTGGAAGGAGCAAATGAAGCAACACTGGATTCGACATACAAGAACTTTCCAGTATGGGAGCAAGGAGTGAGCAAAGTAATGCACTGCATTGTGTCCTGTGTGCACGATTAGATGCTTGACTACATCAGAGATGCAAAGCCACCGAAGGAGGCATGGGAAAATCTCCGGATGATTTTCGCCGCAAGTACCACGACTCGGAAGTTGCAACTCTGACAAGAGCTCAACAATATCCGGCACGGGACATGACGGTTATCGACTACACCACCAAGATCAAGGAGATTTGCGATGCGCTTAGGTCCATCAACGTGACAGTGGACGAAGATGAGATGGTCCAGATCTGCCTCAGTGGCCGAAAG
The DNA here is from genome assembly GCF_043228905.1 of Azolla caroliniana. Taxonomy (NCBI): domain Eukaryota; kingdom Viridiplantae; phylum Streptophyta; class Polypodiopsida; order Salviniales; family Salviniaceae; genus Azolla; species Azolla caroliniana. Next base: position 5,052,800 of record NW_028230457.1, on the reverse strand, counting down.
GAAGATTCGGTCGATTGTGGAGGTGGCATGAGAGATGCTGGAGGAGAAGAGTGTGCCCAACTTCTACTGGGCCGAGGCATCAGGATGGCCGTCTACATCCAAAACTGGATCGGGGTAAGGTGTCAGCACACGAGCTGTATTTCGGGCGAAAGCCGAATTTAAGGCACCTTAGGATATTCAGTAGCATAGCCCATGTGCATGTACCGGATCAGACGTAGAGAAATCTGGATCCAAAGTCGGAGAAGTGCGTACTAGTCGGCTACTCACATGAGGAAAAGTGGTACAATCCCCTGACAAAGGAAGTCCAAGTAAGATGAGATCTTGAATTTGACGAGTCGACACCATGGTGCACTCTACTGACTCCGACCCCCAACTCCGACCCAATTCCGGAGGATGAGGCTAGCGAGCTTGAAACAATTCGGGCAGAAGAAGAAGACGAGTTCGGTGCTCTAGATGAGAGTCCGATCTCATTTCGGCTGACGGTGGCACCACAATGTTCGCGAAAGGACAAAAAGTCAAGTCGGATATCAACTTATGGCACAAGCGGATAGACCACGTCAAGTATCAACGGCTTCAGGACCTGCAATCGAAATAGGTGGTGTTCGGAATGCCCAAATTTAGTGGCCGGAAGGCACAAATTTGTGAAGCTTGCCAGCTAGGGAAGCAACACCGACTTCCTTTCCCTAACGAGCGTAACCAGAGCTTGATACATTCGGATGTATGGGGGACGGCACAGAACGTTAGTCTTGGCGGGAGTCGATATTTCGTCTCCTTCATCGACGACTATACGCGACACACATGGATCTACCTCATTGAGAAGAAGAGTGAAGTCTTCGACTGTTTCCGGGACCTCAAGAGTTTCTTCGAAAGGGAAAAATAGGAAGAAAGATCAAGTGCCTGCGGTTGGATGGCGGAAAAGAGTACTTTTTCGGTCAATTCAATGGGTATCTACAACATATGGGAATTCAACGCGAATTCAGTTGTAGATATACGCCGGAGAAAAACGGCGTGGCTGAAAGGAAAAATCGGTCAATTGTGGAAGCGGCGCGGGCAATGCTGGAAGAAAAGAGCTTGCCCAAGTTCTATTGGGCCGAGGCGATACGAACCGCGGTGTACATCCAGAATCGGATTAGAGACAAAGTGTCGGCGCATGAGCTGTATTTCGGAAGGAAGCCGAATCTACGACACTTGAGAGTTTTCGGTAGCATTGCGTATGTGCATGTGCCGAAGGAGAAACGGAGGAAGTTGGATGCGAAAGCTGAGAAGTGTATCTTAGTCGGCTATTCGGACGAGCAGAAGGGTGATAAGTGCTATAACCTCCGAACCAAACAAGCTCACGTGAGCCACGATGTTGTGTTTGACGAGTCTGCATCTTGGTACCTGCCTCCGACTCCGGACCTCAACTCCAATCCGAGTTCTGATGATGAGGTCAGCGAGGCTGAAGTGCCTCTGGATGAGGGTGAAATCGGGAGCCTCGAAGAGAGTCCGATCTCGTTTCGGTTAAGTGGACCGAATGGATGACTAAGTCGGTTTGACCAGTCTGAAGAAGAGCCATCAAGTAGTGGAAGCCTTATATACTTGACCATCACCCGACCAGATTTTAGCTACCCGGTCGGGGTGATTAGTCAGTTCATGGCGCGACCTACCGAGGAGCATCTTCAGTGTGCGCAACGCGTACTGCGGTACGTAAGCGGCAGTAAGGACTGGGGGCTACTATATCGGACCAGTACAACCCCGCAGTTGGTCGGCTACACTGATGCCGACTGGGCCGGCAACGTTGCCGATCGCCGATCCACATCCGGTTTCACGTTCTCTCTTGGGAGTGCCGCGATTGTGTGGAGTAGCAAGAAGCAGCTGACAGCTGCGTTGTCGAGCACCGAAGCTGAGTATAGAGGAGCGGTTGTCGCAACATGCGAAGCCATATGGTTGAAGCAGCTACTTAAGGATTTGCAGGTGGAGGTATCCGATCCAACGACAATCTACTGCAACAACCTTAGTAGCATCCAACTAGCAAAGAATCCTGTCTTCCATGCCCGGACTAAGCACATTGAGGTGCACTACCATTTCGTCCGTGAGCGTGTCCTCTCCGGTGAAGTCGAACTTCAATATGTTCCGACGGATCGGCAGACCGCCGACATCTTCACCAAGCCTCTTGGTCTAGACAAGTTGCGGCAATTCTCGGGTGCGCTTGGGTTGCGTCACCTCGACGTGCCGAACTTGAGGGGGAGAGACGTCCTGAATGACCACGGAAGGGGGAGAGAAGTTCTGGAAGACCGCGGCGCCAAGTCAGATGATGAATTTGATTTCGGATCGGCTGAAGAAGCCGAGGGCGGATCCGCGGAAGATTCTGAAAGCGGATATAAGGGGAGCAGTTGAAAGAAAGAGCCGAAGCCAACCAAGCATGGGGGAGACGAAGCCATCAAGGGCGAGAATACCGAAGACGAGTTGGAGATAGCCAACTTGGACGAAAGCGAAAACCGATCGGAGGAAGCCGAGTCGGTTCAGATGTTTGATTCGGATACGTCGAATCAACTGAGGGCCAAGCGGAAGAGAAGGTAGCAGAAGAAGCACCAACACCGCGACAACAACGGAGCTGAGAAGGGCCGCACGAGCACGCAAGCGGACCGGAAGGGTCGAGGCACGCGGAATCGAACAGGTCGAGGAGCGTGAGCAAGGCGTGAAGCTAGAAGGAACCGGAGCATAGATCCGGAAGAGCGAATGGAACCTCAAGTCGAGCTTGAGGGGGAGTGTTGAGATACAAGCTCAACATTGGCCGGATCGGTTGTGCAAGCCGAGAACCGGATCAGTTGGGATCGATCGGTTAGGCCGGACCGGTGCGTAAACCGTGAGGCCGTTGGAAAGACATTCCGCGTAGGAATATATTTTGGGAGTTATTGACGCAAAATATGCGGAATATTACCCGGCCACAACCGAGTCTCAGATCGTGTCATTTAGAATCGAAACACCGAGAATGGGAATGGGGGATAAATACAAGTATATGCACACACACTGTGAACAAGAGAGTACACAAGATGTTGACGTGGAAAACCCTGAGAGGGAAAAACCACGGGAGCCCACAGTCTCCAAACTATCACTATGTCAAAGAATACAACAGGGGGCATAAAGGCAACGACCTCATGCTCATACTCTTCGCCTGACGACGGTTACAACAGAGAGTGCTCGTAGCTGCTCTCACGCTCTCTCTCTCTCTTTCTCTGTCACTCTCTCTATACAAGAGTTACAACAATATGACAACAAAGAATGACCAACACTAAACCTATTTGCCCTAAGTCATATTTATACTAATATGACTTTCAGGCTATTTACAGATATAGTCTCAATGGGCTCTCAGAAACATATTTACCTATATGTCCCTTCATCTGATGAGAGCTTCTCACCGGGCCTGCATCATTCGGTTCTCACCGGGTCTTCCTTGCAAATCACACGCACCCTCAGCCACGCACCATTGGTGGCCACGATTCCCTCACTAGGCCATGCATACATACATACATACATATGTATTTCCTTTTCCTTTTTCTTTTTTTTCCAAAACAAAATATCCTTCCATTAGTTAAAAAAAAAACCTATCAAGTACAAACTACGAAAGAGATGAAAAAGAAGAGGAAAAAGGACTATCCTAATTACTAGCCATGGATCCTGCCGCCTACTTTCATCATACCAGAAAATGTCATCATAATAATTAGACACCTTACACAAGCCTTCAAGGATAGTGTTGTATAGCATCCTCAATTTTATCCTACTCAATATATCCCAATAACATGGAAAGTCGTTGTATCATATCTCCTCGAATCATATGTGATAAATGGCGACCTTCAACTTGCCTTCATTACATAAGACTTTGCAAGTATAATTATTCATGATCACTCCAACATGTATGCTATCATCAAAAGTTTCGTCATGTATTAAAACCGTAGGTCCAATCGAAGCTTCAACCATTGCTTCACAACGTCTTGTATATCTTGAGTAAACAAGCTTCCAACCTAGCTCTATATTCCATCCATTCTCTTGAAACTACCTCGTATACATGAAGAAAATGAACAACTTGTATGCTCACACAACTTCGGAGAACCATAGCATGCAGAACATTCTTTAAATTACATCGTTCTGCCACATCAACTCCTTGTTGGAAATGAAAACCTTGATCCTTCCTATTAGCATTACTTTCACGAACATCCTAAGGATCACCCATTTCTTTCCACCAGCAATAAATTCTCAAATTGTGCTCATGCTTCAATTATTGCTCCACCTTTACACTACCAATCTTTGTTGATCCATGCTCAACATATCTTGTAATAGATGCATTTCACAAGAGAACATGTTTGTTTACAAGAATATCATTTACATCTCGAACTGAAATATCATTGATTGTTTTTTGTGTTTTTTCAAGATTTGCACATATAGCATACATATCCAACAAAGCATTCCCAAGCTCAATATTGTCTTCTAACATCCTCTTACTTATAATTTCAATTTGATTTTCTATGCATGTCAATCGCTCTTTCACTGCCACCTTGGCAAACTTCTCAAGGCCAAAATCAGTGCATCCCACATCCTTGTATCTCGAAATCAAAGTTGAAAATATTTCTTATACCTCACCAAGTAAACCACAAAAAATCTTTGTTGAGCCATGATCCACCTAGTCCAACAAAGCCTTTCCAAGCTCAATATTGTCTTCTAGCAGCTTGTTACTCATGATTCCATTGCATGTTTCTGTGCCTATTAACACTCCTACATTGCCATCTACTGGTAATATCCTGAAATTAGTGCATTTTTAGAAATGGCTCGGTCAGCTGGCTTGTACGTTTCGACAAGCCGACCCCAATTCAGCTCTAGTTGTCTACAACGACATTCAAGGTGTTGTTGCTCTGTCGAAGAATCCGGTTCATCACAACGCCTCCAAGCATATTGACGTTCGGTATCACTTTATTCGGGACTGTGTAACTTCACGGAAGCTCGACCTCGAGAAGATTTCCATGACCGACAACATATTAGGTGGGATGACCAAGTGTCTCACAATTTACCTATTTCAGTCACTTCGACACCAGATGGTCTTAAGGAGTATCCAGTTTGATCGAGTCGGACAACATAGATAGCTTCGAGCACTTGACCTTAACAACTGAACCGGCCTCTGCACTCGAACTAGCCGATTCACTCAAGCATCTCTTTGTGTAACCTAAACATCTTGTTTTATATTACAGGTTTCCCCATAGTGTATACGTCCATTACAGGGGAGTGTCGAATATGGGTGTATAATGGCCGTATTCACATTGTCCGAGTGGACACACTAGGTTTAGACTATTTCTGTAAATAGTAGAAAGGGTGGTTGCCCTAAGTCAATTAGTATTTTAACTAACTCTTGTAACCTAGTATTAAAAAGTGGTTGTTGTTGTTGTAGTTGCCTTCATTCTATTGTAACTTTGAGCTTCGAATAATACAGTTACTTCTTATGTGCCATTCTCTCTCTCTCTCTCTCTCTCTCTCACGCTATCTCTCTGTTTTTTCTATAACTTGCTAACTCGGTGATCTTTATCTCAAGGTGATGTTTATGTTTCTACACTAATGGTCTTAGACTCCAACATTTGTAATAAGGCGCAAGAATCTTGTTGGTATGATCCCTCATATTTATACATGGTTGATTTTGTATATTACATTTATACGTCCAGTGTATTACCGACTACACATGGTATTCCCACTTGTATCTTGTTAAAGTATCTTTTTTGTAACAAGGTGCAAGAATCTTGTTGGTATGATCCTTCATATTTGTAAATGGTTGATTTTGTAATATTCCAAATTTACATCTATACGTCTTGTGTATTACCGACTACACATGATATTCCCACAGTATCTTTTTTGTAACAAGGTGCAAGGATCTTGTTGGTATGATCCTTCATATTTGCAAATGGTTGATTTTGTAATATTATGTCTGTACATCTTGTGTATTACCGACTAAAGATGGTATTCCCACTTGTATCTTGTTAAAGTATCTTTGGCGAAACAAGGCTATAAATCTTGTTGGTATGATCCCGTGGAACCAATAAACCTTTTTTGTAACAAGGTTGTCAAATCTTTTTTGGTACATTGGAACTTCAAGATCATGTATATTGCAACCAATAAACCCAACCTTCGTGTTTTTGTGGTTAATTTTGTATTATGGTTGATATGGTATTCCTTTTATTTTGTAATATTAAATCTGATTACTAGAATGGGAATGGTCAATATCAAGAAGGGTTTAGGAGCCTGAATCATTAATGAGGAGCCCAACTTATTAATGAGCCGACTTATATGCCAGGTAGGAGCCCGACTCATTAATAGGCAGGTGCCCAACTACGTGTAATGATTGCACTGCAACGATCATACTAACGACCATTTTCACAATGAATTCATTCACTGCCATAATCGCTCAAATTGAATTGATTCACTTCAATCACTGACATTCTTGCTGACAATTGTTGAGCGGCAAGCTCAACCGGAGCCGGATCGACTGAATAAGCCGGAGCCGGTAAGCGAGACGGATCGGGCGAAACGGATCGGTATGATGGTAAGCAACCGAACCGGCAAGCAGTGGAGGCCGGGTGCAATCCGTAACCGGAAGTCCAATCGGAAGCCTAGTATAGGATAGACTACTAGGTAGCTATAGTCTCGTAATAAGTGTCAGATGCTCGTGTGAGCATTGAAGTACATGATACTTCTGTCAGTCCCAAGAGGACTTGTATAAATAGTGCTACTTAGCACAGTGTGTGTATAGAGTCTTGATATAATTTTGGAATTGTGTTCTACTCTCTCTCTCTCTCTCTCTCTCTCTCTCTCTCTCTCTCTCTCTGTTGTTCTCTGTTTTACGCTTCCGCAAACACTTACGTTCACATGGTATCAGAGCGCGAGGGTTGAGAACCTCTGCTGCAGACATTTACTCTTGAGAAGAAAACCCTAACAGGTCGAAAACAGACACAGTAGAAGACATGGATAGAGGCATGGCTACGTCGCTCCCGGTGGAGAAGCTCGACAGGAGCAACTACGCATCCTGGTCTTACAAGATGCACTAGTACCTGCTTGGACACGGGTACTGGAGTTATGTCGAAGGAGCGAATGATGCGGCGCCCGACTCGGCACACAAGGACTTCCCGGTATGGGAACAAGCGGCAAGCAGAGTGATGTACTGCTTCGCGTCTAGTGTCGGCGATCAGCTGCTCAGCCACATCCGTGACGCCAAGACACCGAAGGATGCTTGGGGGAACCTGAAAAAGGTTTTCGCCGCAAGCACCATTGCCCGGAAGCTGCAACTCAGATAGGAGTTGAGCAATGTTCGACAGAAGAACATGTCCGTGGCAGACTACACGGGCCGGATAAAGGAGATCTATGACTCGCTCGCCTCTATCAATGTTACCATAGAGGAAGACGAGATGGTGCAGGTATGTCTCGGAGGCCTGGCGTCCAAGTTCGGAGCGTTCCAGACTGTGGTGTGTACAAGGGAGAATACCCCCTCATTCTTCGACTTACAGTCGATGCTCCTTGTAGAGGAGAACCACGCCGGTGCATCTACCAGTGCATCCCCGGACAACCGAATGTTGTACAAGGGAACGGATCGGCTTCGTGGGTGTGGTGGAAGAGGTGGGTCGGCACGCAATGGAGGCGGCCGGCAAGAGCAGGAACGGAGGCACTATGAGCGTGCCGACAGCAGTTCCGGGACTTCCACAAGCAGGGGGAGTCAAGGCAGTGCCGGAGGCCGGCAAGACAAATCCGCTACGGAATGCTGGTACTGTGGCAAAAAAGGCCACAGGGAAAGCGAGTGCTGGAGAAAGCGTGCCGATTCAGACAAATCCGAATCCGGCAAGACCGGTAAGGATGGCTGGCAAAACTTGCACTACGCAAACGGATCAGGAGGATCCGGAACCGGAAAGGCCGGTAAGGGGCCAGCCTTGGTGATGAATCACAAGGCAAACTCAATGAAGAAGACCACTTCCAAAACGGAGGAAGTGTGGTATGTTGATTCCGGCGCGTCGAACCACATGACGAGCCACAAAGAGTGGTTCTCCTTTCTGGAGAAACCGGATCAACCAGGAGTAGTCGAAACTGGAGACGACACTCCTCACCCAATCGTGCACGTCGGAGAAGTCCCTCTAAGCCACATCGGACAGAAAGGGAGGACAATCACGAAGAACCTGGTGTCCGTCGGTCAGATTGTCGACCAGGGGATGCAGGTGCGGTTTACGCACCTCGGGTGCTTCATTGAGGATGAGGGCGAAGTCATTGCGCAAGGGCGCAGAGACGGGAGGATGTTTATCCTCAACACCAATGACTTTGGCACCGCTCTGTTCGCGAAACGACAGAAGGTCGAGTCGGACATCAACCTGTGGGACAAGCGGATAGGCCACGTCAACTACCAGAGGCTTCAAGACCTGCAAACGAAACAAGTCATTTTCGGTTTGCCGAAGTTCAGCGGCCGGAGAGCCGAAATTTGTGAAGCCTGCCAACTTGGGAAGCAACACCGGCTTCCATTCCCCACCGAACGGAACTGGAGCCATAACAAGCTCGATCTCATCCATTCGGATGTGTGGGGACCGGCACAAAGTGTAAGCCTTGGCGGGAGCCGATACTTCGTCTCCTTCATCGACGACTATACTCGACATACTTGGATCTACCTCATTGAGCGGAAGAGCGAAGTCTTCGACTATTTCCGGAGCCTCTAGAAGATGGTGGAACGGGAATCGGAGAGGAAGATCAAATGCCTTCGGTCGGATGGCGGAAAAGAATATTTTTCTGGCCAATTCACCAGTTATCTGCAGCAGAAGGGAATTCGGCGAGAGTTCAGCTGCAGATACACACCGAAGCAAAACGGTGTGGCCGAAAGGAAGAACTGGACACTCGTCGAAGCGGCAAGGGCAATGCTGGAGGAGAAGAGCATGCCCCGGTTCTATTGGGCGGAGGCGGTCCGGATGGCCGTCTACATACAAAACCGCATTGGTGACAAGGTGTCAGCTCACGAGCTGTATTTCGGGCGCAAGCCGAACTTAAGACACCTTCGGATATTCGGCAGCATAGCGTATGTGCATGTGCCGGATCAGAAGCGGAGAAAGCTGGATGCAAAATCGGAAAAATGCATCCTAGTCGGCTATGCTCAAGAGCAAAAGGGGTATAAGTGCTATAACCCCCGGACGAAGGAAGTCCGAGTTAGCCGGGATGTCGAGTTCGATGAATCGGCATCCTGGTACTCCGTACTGACTTCGACTTCCAATCCCGACCCAATGCCGGAAGATCAGGCCAGTGAGCCTGAATCAGCCCTGGCAGAGGATGATGAAGCTGGGACTAAAGATGAGAGTCCGGAATCGTTACGGTTGAGTGGACCGAACGAGCGACTGAGTCGGATGGACCAGTCGGATGAAGAGACGGCAAGTGGTGGAGACTCTGCCATGCTCTCCCCGCGCAAGGAACCGAGGAAATGGTTCACGCGCAAAGAGGAGGGGAAGAGGAAGATGTCGGAATTCGAAACCGGCAACGATGAGTCGGATCGGTGCGTATCCGACTCCGGAAAGGAGAAAGGCGGATCTTCGGCAACGAAGACCGAACTCACCAAGAAGGGCCTCAAATCAGGTGACGGTGCGTTGTGCCGATCAACCCGCCAGAAGGATCCCGTCATGCGGTACGAGTACAATGAATACATGGCGCATCATTATGCGTACATGACTAAGGTGACAGAAGTGCGTGAGCCGGAGAGCTACGCAGAAGCGGCAAAGGACGCAAATTGGCGTGCCGCTATGGACGAAGAAATGCGGGCACTCGATGCCAACGAAACTTGGGACCTAGTTGATCCTCCCCGCCAGTGTAAACTGATCGGATGCAAGTGGGTGTACAAGGTCAAGTACAACGCCGACGGTTCTGTTAACCGGTACAAAGCCCGGTTAGTGGCGAAGGGATACGCGCAGACCCACGGAATCGACTACGACGAGACCTTCGCTCCTGTGGCGAAGATGACGACAGTTCGTGTGGTACTGGCGGTTGCTGCGGCAAGGGGTGGCATCTTCACCAGATGGATGTGAAGAACGCTGTCGTAGTGTAGGTTGCACACTATGTGGAAATTATATTTTTGTCCCTCCGGATAGAGAATGGAGTGCTCGGTGAGAACCGGAAGAAAACGGCATACCGGCAAGGAGGAAAAACGGCATACCGGCAAGGAGGAAAACGGCATACCGGCAAGGAAGAAAACGGCATACCGGCAAGGAAGAGCCGGATAAAGAGACATAAATGTAAAAAAAGGAAATACTCACTATTCCGCAGGGCGTGATTCGAACTCTGCACCTCCACGTTGACAAACCCCAACCTTACCATTACATTAACTTATCTTAAGTGTTTTAAATATAGATTTAATACGTATAAGACCTTTATTTATGCATACCTTTATTAAAAGGTAAATTGTGTATTTTTTAATATATGAAAAAGAAAAACACGAGACACTAAAAATAACTCATGCACATCTAGCGTGCATGAGCCCTATACTTAGGAAATAAAAAAGCATCACATGCACATTTAGTGGACATGAACACTTTTTGTAAAAAAAAAAAAAAAGAAGCATGAAGCCATGCTTAGCTCTTCTTTCCTTATATAAGGAGGAGAGAAATATGTAAAGGGTTGTTGATTATTTGGATTAAGTATTAATCAATAAAAAAAATTATTCGTGGGATTCACGATTTATACATCTACTTCTCTCTTAACACCCTAAGTACCAATTAATATAGTATACTCGTGTGATTCACGAGTTTCTTATCTTTCTCTTCGCTATTTATTCATAATTAATCTCTATCTCACGAACTTCTTTCTCCTAGTCCAAGACCTCTGTGGTTCCCACCCGACTCACGCAACGATCCGGAGCCGAAAGGCACGACACAGTTGGTGAACCCGACGTGAAGACGGGTGGCAAGGAGATGGAGGCTCAACAAGCTAACAATATGATGGCGATGTTCGAACGGATGCTTCAAGAACAACGCACGATGTCGGAGATTTCGGCATCAGTAGAGCGGCTCGTGCAACGCAACGGGCAATTTAATGGTAAGGATGTGTCGCGATATTTGCAGGACTACAAGGCGGAGATGCTCCGGTGCCGGGCTTCGGAAGGACTGCAAGTGACATCCTTTAACCGGGTGGCGACCGACGGGCTTCAAGGGAGTATCCACGGGTTGCAACAACAAAATCCGACGTGGGAAGCATTCGAAGAGGCGTTAAAGACCACGTTTGCCATCGAGGACTCCTCCAAGGCAACGCGGAGGGGATTCGAGGATTGGGTGGAAACGTCAGGTAAGGGGTTGAAGGTCCTCGAAGTGTTTTCGACATTCGAAAGTCGGTTCGGGAGGTTGTCCGCGAGAGATCAAACTATTCTTGCACCGGACAAAGTCATCATGTTTTTGCGAGCTGTGGACGTCCGGGACCGGAAAGATCTCGGAGTGCTTCTTGAGGACACGACCACCGAAAGCGGCCTCACCGAAACATGGGAAAGCGTGCGGAATATCGTCGCGCGGTACACGAAGAGGGGGCAATGGCTTGCCAACGAAGAAAAGAGGGTTTCGGAACCGATTCCGAAACCGAGAACGGGACTGGAAGACCATCAACCGAGGGCTCGGGAGATTACGGCCGAGAAGGGAGTCGACGCGTCTACGGTGGAGCAGCTGCTGAAGGAGATGGAGAATCTAAAGATCGCGATGGTGAAGAAGTCGGATGACCGCCCCACAAGCTCCAAATATACGGATCGACGGTGCATATGGTGCGATAGCGCCGAACACGATCGGAGGGATTGCGACGACCATAAGGAGGCGCTACGACGGGATCTCATCTACTACGAGGGAAATCGGATTCATTCGATGGACTCTCGGAAGCCACTCCGACCGAACTTCCGGAAAGGCGGCATGAAGAAGGTGCTCGAGGAGGAGTTAGCGGCAAGAAGCAACTATGCGACAACCGCGGGAATATGTGTCGGGGAGTCAACGGGAGCGAAGGCGTCTTTCTGGCCGGAGGTGCTAGGAAACACCGAGAAAACCGACTCCAACGATATCCGAAACACCGCGGAAGGCGTCCGGGAAGCTACGGGATGGGAGTGCCCCGTCGACAAGAATAGCATATACGCCCTGTGTCAATTACATGAGGTGTATGTGGACGAGAAACGACGGCGCACGGAGGATGCGGCCGGACCATCGAAGATACCGGAAAGCTGGAACTCCGGAGGTAAGGGAAAAGAAAAGGCGACTCCGGCATTCAAGCTCGCCTCGGACATAGAACAACAAACCGACTTGAAAAGAGTGTTCGAGGAAAGAATCTTGGATAGCCGGGTCGATTTTTCGCTGCGGGAACTACTCGGAATAGCGAAGAAGGAGTTTCACGATCTTCTCGTGGATCTTGTGAAAAGGAAGAGACAAAGTACGGAGGAAAATGCTCCAAGGGTGAATGCAAATACCATTTCAATGAACGACACCGAAGTGGAAGGCGAAATTCCGAACTCCCACTATACAAGGCCACACTGGGCACGTGCGACTACGGAGACTCCGGTCCGAATCGGCAACATCAAAGAACCCGTGCTAGCATTGATTGATCACGGATCGGAGATCAACTTGATGTCCAAGGAGTTCTACCGAAAGGGGAAGTGGCCTATAAACACCAACCATGGATGGAAGATTCGGGCAGCCACGAAAACGACAGAAGACCTATTTGCGGCTTGTCCGGATGTGACGGTAAAGATCGGGGATGTCGAAATTGACCAAAATTTCTTTGTGCAGGATGAGGTTTCACATTCTGTCATCCTCGGCCAACCCTTTATCACGGCTTCACGGATGGAGACGAAGGTGCTCGATAGTGGTGCGGCTTTTGCGCGAATTCGGAGCCAAAACGGAGGGAAATCCGTCCAATTCCTAACGGTGCCGGCAAATCACGAAAGGAACAAGAGGGAACTCTTGTCCCAAGTGAGAATGGATTTTTAAAGCGGACTGTTGCGGAGTGGGGAAGTGATAGTCCGAGAAGCCCTGATACCCCACACAGGAAGAAAACTCTCGGAGCAAAACAAGTACGAATCGGCCCGGATGGGGCATCTACGTACACGGCCGTAACCGGAGGAATGAAGAAACAATACCGACAAGTGGAGGATAAGTTACGGTCGGCATCAATAATAAAAGAAGACGAAGAAATCGTGGGAGTGATCGAGGAAGTGTTCTATGGGAATACACTACAACGGCTTGAAGAGCTTGCGGAAGATAAAAGCCAAGGGAACCGGGTAGTCCCGGTGGAATCGGTCGAGATGTACGAGATCGTTGCGAAAATGGGGCCGGATGCGCTCCGCAAAGAAGAAGCAATGGTAAGTACGAAATACAAGACCGTGGAGAAGAAGGTGAAACCGGCCGCGGGACCACTACCCGCCGATAGCGAACAAAAGAAGAAAGAAGTCTCGGGAGATCCGACACTTCGGAAGTCCGTGGATATCGGACATGCCTTCACAGATGAGACCCGGAAGAAACTTCGGATCGGTGGAGGTGGGTTCCTCTTACAAGAAGAAGAAAAACGGTTTCGAGAGATGTTGGAGCAACACGGCAAAGCATTCGCGTTCACATCGAGGGAGATCGGATGCATTGATCCAAAGATAGTGGAGCCGATGGTGATTTTCACGATTGATCATGTACCGTGGAACCTGAAGCCGATTCCGGTGCCACGGGCGCATATTCCGAAAGTCATCGACTTGCTCAAGGAGAAGGTGGCGATGGGGATTCTAGAGCCATCAAGTGCTCCGTACTCAAATCGATGGTTTACGGTTCCGAAGAAGAACGGGTCACTCCGATTCATCCAAGACTTGCAACCGGTGAACAAGGTCACGATCCGGAACTCGGGAGTCGGTCCGATAGTGGACGAATTCGCGGAAGCTTTTGCCGGACGTGCGATATACTCCATCGGGGACCTATACTCGGGGTATGACCAATTCCAACTAGCCGTGGAGAGCCGAGACATCACTACCATGCGGACACCGATAGGACTAGTTCGAATGTGCACACTACCACAAGGAGCGACAAACTCGGTTGCACATATGATGAACGCGATGAACAAGGTGCTTCGAGATTGCATTCCGGAGATAACGATGCCGTTTCTAGATGACATTCCGATGAAAGGATGCGCGGTGGAAGAAAAAGATGAGACTATGGATGATCGGGGATGCCGAAAGTTCGTGGTCGACCATATTCATGATTGCGAGAAAGTGTTGCGAAAGCTAGAAGATGTGCACCTAACACTTTCCGGGGAGAAATCGGCATTCGGGCAAGAAGAAATATTGGTGGTCGGACATCTATGTGGACCCTACGGCCGAAGACCGTCACCAACAAAGGTCGATGCGATTCAAGCTATGAAGGAAGTATGTGAGTCAACATCGGAAGTCCGAAGGTTTCTGGGTGCGTGTGCATTCTATCACATATGGATTCCGCACTATGCACATATAGCGGACCCGCTCTATCACTTGTTGCGGAAAGGTAAGAAATTCAAGTGGAAACCGGAACACACTAAAGCCATGAGGAAGCTCAAGAAGACACTATGGAGGGCGGAATCACTTAAGAAGCCAAGCTACGAGCGGCCAATCATAGTAACGGTTGATACAAGTCCAACCGGTATCGGGTGGGTCATCAATCAAGCCGACTCGGATGGTTCGCGGTATCCGATCCGATTTGGAGCAAAGGTCCTCAACGAAAGGCAACGCGGATATGCACAAGTCAAAAGAGAATTGTGGGGAGTCGTGTCAGCGATAAAATCGGATCGGGATTATTTGATCGGAGCTGAAGTGGTGATCGAGACGGATTGTCTTCCGATACTCGGGATGATGCGGTGTTGTACGATACCGGATGTGGCTATGCTAAGGTGGATTGCATATGTCAAGTCACTTAATCCGGAGGTTCGACACATCTCGGGGAAGGACAACGCGGTAGCGGACATGTTATCGAGGGCGCGGTTTGAAGACGACATAACCGAATCAGATAATGAAGAAGTTTCCGAAGACTACTTCACGTCAGAACACATATGCCGAGTGAACGTGATCCGAGAATTCCGGGAAGAAGAATACGAGGGGGAAACCTTGATGATCGGGAAGATGCTACAAGAGGTCGAGGATTCAACCAATGATAAAGAAAGGAGAGCCGAGATCCGAAGGAAGAAGAGGCAAGTCCAAAAGTTCTTCTTGGAAAACGGTTTAATATGGAGGACGCCGAAAAGACCGGATGGGATACCACTTCGAGTAGTCGGGACGAAAGAGCAACGAAACCGGATAATGTCCGAGTTCCACGAATCCGATTGGGCTGGACATCGAGGAACATGGGCAACTTTTGTGAAAATCAAGCAAAGATATTGGTGGAAGAACATGTATAAAGATGTCGCGGAGTTCACAGAAAGCTGCGAGAAATGTCAAGTCTACTCCGGGGTCCGACACCGAGATGAGCTGCATCCGACATTCTCACCGACAATCAACTTCAAGTGGATGGTCGACATTGTAGCTATGCCGACCGGGATTGGACAAAAGAAATACTTGGTGTTAGCTCGAGAAGATCTCACAAACCAAGTTGAAGGTCGAGCGCTTCGGAGGAAAACGTGTGCCGCGGTGTGCCAATTTCTTTTGGAAGAAGTGTTTTGTAGGTACGGCTGCGTAGGACAAGTGATTGCGGACCGGGGAGAACTCGACTCGGACAAAGCTAGGGGATTCTTCGCCAAACATGGAGTTCGGTTAACGTTGACAACGGCCTACAATCCGGAGGCCAACGGGAAGATCGAACGAGGACATAGTCCGATCGTGAAAGCACTTGCGAAGGCATGCGACGGAAGGGTGAAGGATTGGCCACAAATGCTTCCGTATGCACTGTGGGCGGATCGGACGACGCATAGCTCCGTGACCGGTTACATGCCGGCAGAACTCATGACCGGACAAGCACCGGTAATGCCAACGGAAACCGCAATCGCGACATGGACAATACTACCGTGGAAGGAAGAGATGAGCCGGGAAGAACTACTAGCGGTCCGGATACGACAACTGGAGGGAAGACCGAAAGATGTAGCGGAAGCGTCACGCCGACAACAAGAAGCACGGTTCCAGAACAAAAGCCGGTTCGACACAAAGCACCGACTACGACCGAGGAGGATTGAAGAAGGAGATTGGGTGATCGTCTATGATAGTAGCTTGGACCATCAACATACAACGATGCGGAAATTCGCGAAAAGGTGGTTCGGGCCGTACGAGGTTCGGAAGGTCTTCGACAACGGGACGTACCGACTGTCCGAGTTGGATGGAACAATACTACGAGTGCCTATAGCCGGGAAGCGGGTGAAGATTTTCAAGAAGCGGACCGACGACAAACCTTATGTGATCCAAGTCGAGGCCGACAACGAGGAGCAATCGGACGAATACCACAATGATGCGGGAAGCGAAGAAAGTGGATTACAACTCATAATCGACATAAGGGGAGAATCGGAGGAAGCTTCGGATGAAGACGGATACGAAGAATCAAGAACTTCGGCACATACCGGAGGATGTGCGGGTTTGGAGGGGGCGAGTGTCGTAGTGTAGGTTGCACACTATGTGGAAATTATATTTTTGTCCCTCCGGATAGAGAATGGAGTGCTCGGTGAGAACCGGAAGAAAACGGCATACCGGCAAGGAGGAAAAACGGCATACCGGCAAGGAGGAAAACGGCATACCGGCAAGGAAGAGCCGGATAAAGAGACATAAATGTAAAAAAAGGAAATACTCACTATTGCGCAGGGCGTGATTCGAACTCTGCACCTCCACGTTGACAAACCCCAACCTTACCATTACATTAACTTATCTTAAGTGTTTTAAATATAGATTTAATACGTATAAGACCTTTATTTATGCATACCTTTATTAAAAGGTAAATTGTGTATTTTTTAATATATGAAAAAGAAAAACACGAGACACTAAAAATAACTCATGCACATCTAGCATGCATGAGCCCTATACTTAGGAAATAAAAAAGCATCACATGCACATTTAGTGGACATGAACACTTTTTGTAATAAAAAAAAAAAAAGAAGCATGAAGCCATGCTTAGCTCTTCTTTCCTTATATAAGGAGGAGAGAAATATGTAAAGGGTTGTTGATTATTTGGATTAAGTATTAATCAATAAAAAAAAATTATTCGTGGGATTCACGATTTATACATCTACTTCTCTCTTAACACCCTAAGTACCAATTAATATAGTATACTCGTGTGATTCACGAGTTTCTTATCTTTCTCTTCGCTATTTATTCATAATTAATCTCTATCTCACGAACTTCTTTCTCCTAGTCCAAGACCTCTGTGGTTCCCACCCGACTCACGCAACGATCCGGAGCCGAAAGGCACGACAACGCCTTCCTTCAAGGAGAGCTTGAAGAAGAAGTCTTTATGACTCAGCCCCCTGGATTTCAATCAGAGATGAACAAGTCGGCGGTATGCCGACTAAAGAAGTCGCTTTACGGCTTGAAGCAAGCCCCCCGAGCTTGGAATGCGAAGATCACGCACCGGTTGCGTAAGCTGGGGTTTGTTGTCTCTAAGTCGGACTCTTCGTTGTTCATCCGGCAAGGCTTTGACGGTCCGGTAAGTATACTCTTGTATGTGGATGATTTAGTCATCACCGGACCGGGTCTTCCCGAAATCAACCGCGTCAAGTCCCAGTTGTCGGACGCATTCGAAATGAAGGACCTGGGGGACCTTCATTATTTTCTTGGGATCGAAGTGATCCGGACCCCCGACGGCATATTGCTCTCACAACAACATTACGTGTTGAATATGCTGTATAAGTTCGGCATGACGGATTGCCGACCTGTCTCCACACCCCTGGACCGGAACCAGAAACTCTGTCCCAACTCCGGACCGGCCTGCAATGAGAAACGGTTCCGGCAGGTTGTCGGAAGCCTGATCTACTTAACCATCACGTGACTCGACATCAGTTATCCGGTCGGCATGGTAAGTCAGTTCATGCAGAAGCCGACCGTGGAGCACCTTCAGTGCGCGCAACGAATATTACGGTATGTCAGCGGCACTAAGGACCAGGGACTGCTATACCGGCGAGGTATACCCGAAGAGCTTGTTGGTTACACAGATGCTGACTGGGCCGGCGATGCGTCTGATCACCGCTCCACTTCCGGATACATGTTCTCCATAGGTAGCGTGGCCGTTGCGTGGAGCAGCAAGAAGCAGCCCACAGTGGCTTTGTCAAGCACTGAGGTTGAGTACCGGGCCGCTACCGTTGCCACTTGTGAAGCCATCTAGCTTCAGCGACTGTTGCGAGACTTGCGGATCGAGCTACCGACCCCGATCCCGATTTACTGCGATAACATGAGCAGCCTACAGCTTGCCAGGAACCCTGTGTTCCATGCTCGCACAAAGCACATCGAGGTGCACTACCACTTCGTGCGTGAGCGGGTCCTGAGCGGTGAAGTTGACCTATGGTATGTTCATACGGATCGGCAAGTTGCCGACATCTTCACCAAGCCGCTCGAATCGGACAAGTTGCAGCACTTTACCGACATGCTTGGTATTCAGCATCTCGACGTGCCGCACTTGAGGGGGAGAAGCAAGGGCAAAGTCTCTACCGAAATGGGCAAAGGCCAAAAAACTATTGAACCCGTCGGTAAGAGGAGAGCCGGAAGAAGAGGAGACAAGAAGATGAAGGAAGCCGAGTCGACGAAGGAAGTCGACACATCCGAACAGGTCGGAGCAAGCGGCTGTGAAGAAGAGTTGTGCACTCAGGAAGAGAAGTGCATGTTGTGCGGAGGTCATCACGACGGTACTGACCATGATGCGGAGTCGAATGAAGAATTCGATTTCGGTTCACCGGCTGAAGAAGCCGAGGGAAGCATGGAGAAGGCCAAGACTCGGAAGTGGTCCGATGTGGTGAGAGGCCTGAAGCCGGAAGTCGAATCGGAGTGTACCGATTCGGACAAGAGCTGGAACGAGTCAGAGACAACTGACTCGGATCAACAGATGGATCCGGATGAGTCGGATCGATTGAAGGCCAAGGGGACACGGACACAGCGGAAGTCGATGCCATCGTGGGAGAACCGACAGATCGGCAATCGCCGGAGTCACAGCAACGTGAGTGCTGAGATGGGCCTATTGAGCAGACATGCCGACCGAGAGGGTCGAGGCGCGCAGAACCAAAGGGGTCGCGGCAAACGGGACCGGACCGGACGAGGATCGCAAGCAAGGCGGAGTGACGCCAGGAGAAGTCTGTTGGAAGAACCGACTGCCACAGAGGTCGACACTACGACCCCACCTCAGGTTGAGCTTGAGGGGGAGTGTTGAGCGGCAAGCTCAACCGGAGCCGGATCGGCTGAATAAGCCGGAGCCGGTAAGCGAGACGGATCAGGCGAAACGGATCGGTATGATGGTAAGCAACCGAACCGGCAAGCAGTGGAGGCCGGGTGCAATCCGTAACCGGAAGTCCAATCGGAAGCCTAGTATAGGATAGACTACTAGGTAGCTATAGTCTCGTAGTAAGTGTCAGATGCTCGTGTGAGCATTGAAGTACATGGTACTTCTGTCAGTCCCAAGAGGACTTGTATAAATAGTGCTACTTAGCACAGTGTGTGTACAAAGTCTTGATATAATTTTGGAATTATGTTCTGCTCTCTCTCTCTCTCTCTCTCTCTCTCTCTCTCTGTGTTGTTCTCTGTTTTACGCTTCCGCAAACACTTACGTTCACAACAATCATTCATTTGATTCACTGTATAATTGCTCACACATTGAATTGATTCACTTCAATCAGTGGCATTCTTGCTGAAATCATTCACTTCAAGTGCTCGCATTCTCAATCACATTGTATTCATTCACTTCAATCACTGGCATAATCGATCACAGTAAATTGATTCACTTCAATCACTGGCATTCTCATTGAAATCATCCACTTCAAGAGTTGGCATTCTCGATCACATTGTATTCAATCACTTCAATCACCGTAGTAATCGACCACAACCATCTATGGAGAGCACATTGCATGCATCATGGTGTCTTTGCCATGTCGAAAGATGACTTGGAGGATACGTCATGGTCATCCAATGCACCATCTATGGAGAGCACATTGCATCATGGTGTCTTTGCCATGTCGAAAGATGAATTGGAGGATACATCATGGTCATCCAATGCATTGTTTGTATCTGAGGATGAATTGGAGATGCCAAATGAGTCATTTGATTCTGATCGTGAGGATGAGATGGTGGATCCTTCATGTATTGTTCCCCCAGGTATTTTGCAATCTCAAGAGGTACGTATGATTTGATGGTTAAAGATTTATCGGGACAAGTTAAGGTAACATTAGAAGCATTACGTGATGTCGCATGGGGTGCACCTCTCAATATCCATGCATGGAGGCGCATGAAGAGTCGTCTCATACTCAAGAATGAGAATGCAATCTACCTTAAGGCGTCACCTAATCTTCAAGTAATATACGTCAAGAAATGGAGGGAGGTAGTGTTAGCGTCACATGGAGACGCATCCCATCACACATTTTCAATGACTCTTAAAGAGTTAAAGTGGCGTTATGTGACTGATGTACGTGATTAGGGCATCGCACCGGAGTATGTAAAAGAACTCATTAGAAGTTGTGATTGACAAATGGTGTTGAAGGTTGACCCAAACGACATGTTGAGAGGGAGCATGGACAAATATAACAAGACCTTACCCATAGAAGTGATCAAGGTAGAAACCCACAATTACATGATGCGCTCATGAATTTGCAAACTAAGTATCACACATGCTTAAGGAAAGGAGTCAACGTGGGTATGCGTGTGATTAGGTATAGTTATCATCGAATGTCTCGACTTGCGTCTAATTCCACTCGACGACGTAGGTGCACACCCTGATGTGGGTGTACATTCCATGTGGACATTAGAATGAATGATGAGGTTGATAATGAGACACTAACCATTTCAATATATGGACCTCATCGTGGTCATGTACCATGTAGTAGGTCGGATGTGTACCATTTGCCAACACACCTCAATGTCATAAGTTGTTGCAAAGATGAGCTATTTGATGTTGGGTGTGCAAGGCATGTGGCGCGAATGAGCATGTGTAAGGAAGCATATCACAAGTCCAAGGCTAGTCCATTAGAGCTTGTTACTTATAGGTTCTTTATGATACCAAGGGAGGTCCATAACATGGCAAATAAGTTAAAAATCGGGAGTGCCATGTTAGAGGTTGATTGGTCTTTGATGATGCAAGATGCCTATGCACTCCGAGATCTTGGGGAAGTGGCTCATGCTCAACCCTACTTGCATGGTGATCTAGGATCTCTTGATAGACAACCATTTATCTTTGTTAAGAATCTAACTCTAGTAGAGTTTAGTATTCAGAAGCGTAGTGTGTGTGTGAGAGAGAAAGAAGAAAGAAAGAAAGATATATTAACGTCTTCTAAGGCCAAATTTGGCCCATGAGACAATTGGGTTACAACAAAAATGAGTGTTTATCCAATCATCAAAACTAAAATAAAAGAAAATAGCTTAAGCTAAGAAAGTTCTAGTAGTGTACAAAACTTTGCACTAAGCAAGAGAAGGGATTACAAAGAATAACCAGAAAATTAAGAAAACACACACTAGGGGGATGACAACTTATGCACTTAAGAGAGCTATATTAATTATCTAAAGATCATCAACTAAACTAAGAGTGAATGTATAAGCAAGAGAAGGAATCACAAAGAATAACCAGAAAATTAAGAAAACACACACTAGGGGGATGACAACTTATGCACTTAAGAGAGCTATATTAATTATCTAAAGATCATCAACTAAACTAAGAGTGAATGTATAAGCAAGAGAAGGAATCACAAAGAATAACTAGAAAATTAAGAAAACACACACTAGGGGGATGACAACTTATGCACTTAAGAGAGCTATATTAATTATCTAAAGATCATCAACTAAACTAAGAGTGAATGTATAAGCAAGAGAAGGAATCACAAAGAATAACCAGAAAATTAAGAAAACACACACTAGGGGGATGACAACTTATGCAATTTAGAGAGCTATATTAATTATCTAAAGATCATCAACTAAACTAAATAGCCAAAGGGGGTTTTATAAACAAGTCCTCAAGGGATTGCCCTATTAAATGTGTTGGTGGAATCTAACCAAGATATCCACTTGAGTACGATTTTGTCATAAGAATATCTAATATTCTTTGACCACACTAACACTCGACAACTACACGGATTACAATAAAGTGTGCTCACACACTTTTTCACACATCGTCCTTTTCTTCATAAGCACATGTTCACACAAGTTGAGCTTGATTCTCAACACACCCCCTCAAGGTCAATTGTGTGTCCTCTTAAGCTTGGTTGTCTTGGTGTAGTTGAAGACCCAACTGCAGTTGGTCAGACTATTAGACCGTGGTTTTCCCACTGTTCCTATGTACTCGATCTTGATCTAGCAATGTCGATCTTGCCAATCCAAAATTTCGAGCTTCAAAAATTCCGGGTTTTGGAAAGTCTTCCTCTAACTTGCCGGGTCAAGTCGGATTAGATGTGTCGGCCTTACTTTGCCAATGTTGGTCTCACTCTTCCTCTTGTATCGTGTTGATTCTCCATGTTTTCCTTTGACTTTGTACTTTTACTCTTCCCCAAGCTCAACATATCGAGTGGTCTAAGGCCTAAATCCACTGAGAATTGTTGTAGCTTGTTGAGACCTAACGCCTTAGTGAAAATATCAGCCACTTGCATGTTGGTGCCAACGTATTGGAGGTCAATGTCACCGGCCAATATGCGCTCACGGATGTAATGATAGTGCACCTCAATGTGCTTAGTTTGGGCGTGAAAGATCAGATTTTTTGCAAGTTGGATGTTGCTGAGATTATCACAGTGGATTAGTATTGGCTTGTTCACCAATTCATTGAAGTCTTTCAATAGTCTTTTAAGCCATATAGCTTCGCAAGCAGCTACAACTGCAGTCCTATACTCCGCCTCAGTGCTCGATAGAGTGACTGTTGGTTGTTTCTTGCTACTCCAAGAGATTGCTCCACTACTGAATGAAAACATAAATCCCGAAGTGGATCGCCTATCAGATGCATTGCCCGCCCAATTAGCATCCGTGAAGCCTTTGAGTCGAAGTGGTGCTCCACGTTTATAGAAGATACCATAATCAAGTGTTCCACTAATATAACATAACACTCGCTTAGCACAATCCATGTGAGTGTCGCGGGGGGTTTCCATGAACTGTCTAAGAACCCTGACCAGATAGTTGAGGTCTGGTCAAGTGATAGTTAAGTAGATAAGACTCCCAATTATTTGGCGATACTGTGTCGGCTCATAGAATTTTCCAGAATCTGTTGTTAGCTTCATATTTCGATCAAGGGGTGTCGAGATGGACTTACACTCGGTCATCATTGTTGTGAGAGTAGGAACCCTTCTGGGGTTTGAATGACCTTGATGCCGAGAAAATAATGTAAGTCATTCAAATCCTTCATCTCAAACTTCTGCAAAAGCAGCTTTTTAATCTTTTGTGTCTCGATGAGGCTTTCTCCACCGATTACAAGGTCATCGACATACAAGATTAAGAAGCTGGGGCTTTTGGGATTGTTTTAAACATACAACAAGTTATCAGATTTTGACATCCGGAAGCCAATGTCGCGAAGATATGATGTGATCTTTGAATGCCATGTCTTGGGGCTTGCTTCAGTCCATAGAGTGGCTTCTTCAATCGGAAAACTGCATGCGGATGTTTGTTTGATTCGAAACTAGGTGGTTGCATCATGTAAACTTCCTCCTCGAGCTTACCTTGGAGGAATGCGTTCTTCCATCCATTTGATGCAAGTGCCATCCTTTCGCTGCTGCGAGAGCAATTACTGTCCTCATAGTGGTCATTTTTGCCATTGGGGCAAATGTCTCCTCATAGTCTATGCCATGGGTTTGAGCATACCCTTTGGCGACTAGCCGAGCCTTGAACCGATTGAGCGTGCCATCCATATTATGCTTTATCTTGAACACCCAATGACAACCAATTGGCTTTTTCTTGATTTCAGAGGATGGGACTAAATCCCAAGTATCGTTGTCAAACAACTCGCACATCTCCTCCCTCATTGCCTCGATCCACCGGGGATCTTGGGCAACTTCTTTGTAAGTCTCGGGTTCTTGGTCTACTGCGACCTTCATCATGAATGCATAGTGGTGGGCCATGTACTCATTGTACCCGAACCCAACTATCAGGCTCTTTTGTCGGTTCGATTGAAAAAGTTTCCCTTTGGTCATTTCCGGGGCCTTCTTCATTTCATACTTGTTGTGGACTGATCGGGGTGAATGATCTGAGTTTTCACTGGATGTCATGTCCTTGGCCTCTTCCTCAGGCATCTTGCCCTTTGTTTTCTTTCTACGGGTGTAACACCAAGGTGACAACACATCAGAGTTTCTTCATGTTGTGCAAGACTCTGATTGCTGGATGACACCTCAGGTCCAGCCATAATGGTCGTTAGCATCTCTTCTTCTTCACTCTGAGAATATGCTCTAGATCTGCTTGTTTCGAGCACGGTGGGGGTCACTGATGTTGGGCCATGCCATGATGTCACCTCATCAAATACCACATCTCGGCTTACTCGTGACAATCGAGTGATGGGGTTAAAACACGTGTAACCCTTTTGCTCAAGTGAGTAACCGACAAAGATCATCTTCTCCAATTTTGGGTCAAGCTTTCTCCGCGTCTCATCGGGTACATGCACAAATGCAATGCTGCCAAAAACCTTCAAGTGTGAAAGGTCTGGCTTTGTCCCAAAATACTTCTCGTGAGGGGTGATGTCATGGACACCCTCGGTCATGCACCTATTGATGAGATACACAATCGTAACTACTGCCTCTGCCCAATAGATCTTGGGCATGTTCTTCTCATGCAGCATGGTGCGGGCCATCTCAAGAGTTGTGTGATTCTTCTGCTCAGCAACACCATTTTGCTATGGTGTGTACCGGCAAGAGAATTCCCGGTGAATCCATGTCTCTTCTAGAAAGTCCTTGAACTCGGTTGAGAAGTATTCTTGGCCACCATCAAACCGTAAGCATCGAATCTTGCGATTCGTCTCATTTTCCACGCAATTCTTTAACTTGAGAAAGTGGGAGAAGACCTCACTTTTCGACTTCATTGGGCATATCCAGGTATGCCATGAATAGTCGTCAATGAAGGTAACGAAGTACCTACACCCACCAATTGTTGTTGTTTGAGCTGGGCCCCATACATCTGAGTGGATGACGTCCAACAAGCCTTTACTCACATTTCTTTTGCTTAGGAATGGATGCCTATGTTGCTTGCCTAGTTGGAACGCCTCACATACATTATCAGGATGTTTCAGAGTAAATCGTGGCAATCCGTGCATAGCCCCTTTTGTTTGCATTGATTGGAGTTTATCGAGGTTTACATGGCCAACCCTTTTGTGCCACAACTCAATATCAAACTCCGCCTTGAGTCCCTTTGCATACATTGCTGTGTTCACCTTCGTCACATCAAGAATAAACATGCGACCTTCTCTTCTTGCATGAGTGATAAGTTGGCCTTTATCCTTGATGAAGCAACCTTCCTGGTTGAATCGCACTTGCATTCCTTGTTCGACAATTTGGCCAACCGAGACCAAATTCTTTGTGATTGTCGGGACATGCAATACATCCTTCATGTAGCCCTTGTTGTCGTGATTGTTAAGGGCTACATCTCCAATGTGCTCAATCATGTGTGTGGAGTCATCACTGGTCTCCACCACTCCGGATCTCTCGGGTTCCCTCAAATTCATGAACCATTCTTGATGACTTGTCATGTGATTTGAGGCACCCGAGTCCACGAACCATACATCATCAGGTTGGGAAACACTTGTTATCATGCTATTTGCCCGGTGTCACATAACAAACATTGGTGCTTTGTTTTCTAGGTCAGCCATCACAACATAGTTTGTTTGCTGCTAGGGTGAGGTAGTTGAGTCATTCTTCTTCTTCCGACACTCAGGTTCAAAGTGGCCAGGCTTTCCACAATATTAGCACTCAATTTGCTGGTTGTGCCTGATTGATGCAGGCTAGTGGAAGCTCCCTTTTTGTCGGAATTCCCTCGGTTGTTTCAACCTTCTTGTTGCCTGGAATTACACTGTTGTGGACGTTGTCCACCTCTTCCTCGGCCATTCCTCCCCCGATTTCCACGACCATGATCGTGACCTCGACCGAGATCATCATGTGTACATAACGTCTACCCATTAGATGCCATGTTTTTCGACCGTGTATGGTTCTCCTCAACCATTAGCATGGATTGCAAGTAAAAAAAGCTTGGGGGGTTCTCCCTTGTTGTTATGGCAGTTCGAAATGAGCCATATTTTTGTGCGAGGCCGCCAAGGCAGATATGCACCATCTTGTCATCATCAACTACGACATTGATGGAGCCAAGTGAATCGCATAAGTCTTTGATCTGGAGGGTGTAGTCTGTCACGAACATATCCCCTTGCCGAATATTGTTCAAGTCCTGCCGGAGTTGAAGTTTTCTCACTGTGGTTGAAGCCGCTTAAATCTTCTTCAAGTTTTTCCATGCTTTTGTTGGGGATTTCTCGTCACGAATATAGCTTAACATGTGATCTTGCACACATATTGCCAAACAATACATCACCCTACTGGCGCCTTGTTGCCATGTGGGGTAGTTGGGATTTGTACTATCGGAGGTTGTTTCTTGAGCTCCCTCGATATAACTACAATACCCTTGCCCAACTAGGTATTGATGCATCTTATATTCCCAAGATGCGTAGTTGTGCCTGTCCAACTTCTCTGTTGGAAGTGCGCTACCCATCTGTGCATTCATTTTCCTGATTTAGCTTGATTCGTATGATCCTGTTAACGTGAGCCTCTTGCTGTGCAAAACTGCAGCGACGATAGCAGGTTTTAAAACAAGGTCTCTAGCTGCTCACACAGTTTCAATGGTAGAGCTCAATGAAGGATCTCTAACCCTCACGCTCTGATACCATGTTAAGAATCTAACTCTAGTAGAGTTTAGTATTCAAAAGCGTAGTGTGTGTGTGTGTGTGTGTGAGAGAGAGAGAGAGAGAGAGAGTGAATGTATAAGCAAGAGAAGGAATTATAGAGAATAACTAGAAAAATAAGAAAACACACACTAGGGGGATGACAACTTATGCAATTTAGAGAGCTATATTAATTATCTAAAGATCATCAACTAAACTAAATGGCCAAAGGAGGTTTTATATACAAGTCCTCAAGGGGTTGCCCTATTAAATGTGTTGGTGGAATCTAACCAAGATATCCACTTGAGTACGATTTTGTCATAAGAATATCTAATATTCTTTGACCACACTGACACTCGACAACTACACGGATTACAATAAAGTGTGCTCACACACTTTTTCACACATCGTCCTTTTCTTCATAAGCTCATGTTCACACAAGTTAAGCTTGATTCTCAACAATCTTTATACTTCAAGATCAATGGATGTTGGAAATGTGTGAGTAGTTGACCCTAAACAACTCTTGGGCAATCGACTCGACATTTAAAACAAACCAATTTAGGCTACGATTATATGCAATTGTTGCACCCAATGCCATGGGAATTGGGATCTTGTTAAGGTAAATGCTTTGTAGTTCTGATAAGGGGTGAAACCATGAGCAAGTCGCATTAGAAACTTCCTTGAGAATCATATTCGCAAGTATTCCCACGGTGAGACCAAATGCAATAGTGATTGATAAATGTTGGACATCATATAATGCCATAACTAATGTGGTTGCAATAGACTATCAATCTTGGATTGTTGTAAATAGGCAACTGTTGTAAACACATTGTCGCCTTTTGTTGTGTCAGTTTCACGCCAAAAAATCATGGGTGAACAACTTATTGCCAAAAGTAAGTGCAATTGAGAGAAGCCATCTTTATCAACGAATGTGCAAACTCATGCAATGCATTACTAAATCCGCATTCAATGCAATGTGTAAGGAGTTAAAGGTAGAATATGCAAACAAGCCCGATGTTTGGCAATATATAGAAGGAGGATGGTGTGGTTCGACATGTGTGTGGAGGAAACTCTAGCCCAAGTTTGGTAGAATGTTCAACTACGGACATGTTGACACCACCAATATTGTGGAAAGACATTGGTAGTTTGTCAAGAATACTACCTTGAGAGGAAGAATAAACCAATCAATTGCCAATCTTGTGCATGTCTTTATCGGGGACAATGAAATTGGCACTTGCATTGGAGGAACGGTCGATTTACATCCCGTGCAAATTGTAGGGATCAAAGGTCCTCACTTAAAGAGGTCGAGAGAATATTGGAAAGGTATGTCAACGATACTTCCACAATGCATATTGTGGACGAGGCCCGATATTGGTTTAGAATCTTGAGTATGACGACTCCCACTCTATGATGGTATAATGTCTCACTCCAATGCTCATATTGTGATTGCCAAGAGCTTGCGAGTAAATGTGAGCATTTACTCAGTATTCGAATGATTATTGAGAGCCACATGTCACATTTATGTGGCTCGTTGCCTTTATAAATCACGTGACCCAAAATGCGAATGGACCACAATACAGAAATAGAAGTGGAGACAAAGGTAGACAAGTTGGGGAGACAAACCCCACAACATCAAAGATGGAATCATTGAAGTCCAAAATACAAATGGTTGAGGAAGCACTTCAATGTCTCAAGCAAGGCTTAAGAACCTTTGATTGTGCAACTATTTTGGAATGTAGACAAACATTGGAAGATATGACCGAGAAGGTGTATCGCGTTGGTGCACCAAAATCAACCAATGAAGAAGATGGAAAATCAATAAGTTGCAACCAACAAATAGGTGCCAAAAGAAGCGCAACAGTAGACATCTTGCAAGAATTTATTAGCAGCTCCCCAAAAAATGCAAAGAGGTGTAAGTCGGGCTAGGAGGCGATTGCCAATATGTGACCATGAGAAGGTTCGGTGTTTGCGTTGCGATGGCTTGACCTTGACTTGAAGGGACTCAATTGTTACATGTTGTAAAAATTGTGGTTCCATTTTGCCATCATCCCGACATGAGCCATAATCTTAATATGTAACATGTGCATTCATATTTCATTAAGGGTTTTTGGCTTAGATTATTCCCATTGTCGACATTTGACTTTTTAATCGTTTATGTAAGACTTGTTATTTGAAACTTTAAGTTTGTGTGATTTGTTATTTGAAGCTTGGAGATATAATTTTGTGTGATATTTGAGTTTTAAGTTTTAGGTTTTGTGCATTTGGAAGTTGGAGGTTTTTTTTTGACTAATTTTTATGCATAATTTTCATGGCAAATATTTGTTGTACACTTAATTTTTTTTGGAGTTTTTGATGTTTATTTCTAAGTCGGGTTCCTGGTGACAGAGGTTGTCAGACAAACGAGGCTCCTTTTGATAGAGTCGGGCTCCTGGTGACAGAGGTTGTTAGACAACGAGGCTTCTTTTGACAGAGCTGGGCTCCTAGTTACAGAGGCTGTCAGACAACGGGGCTCTTTGTGACAGAGTCAGGCTCCTAGTTATAGAGGCTGTCAAATAGCGGGGCTCCTTGTGACAGAGTCAAGCTCTTGGAGACAGAGGCTGTTAGAGACTTAGGCTCCTGGTGACAGTCGCTGTCAACTTTTTATCCATTGGACGGTGGAGATCGCACGTGCCATCAACATTGCGGCATGATTCCCTCCCTTGCCCTTTTAAATTTTTGGTAGTAGTTAGTCACGAGCACACGAGCCATATGCATACATACATACATACATACATACATACATACATACATACATACATACATACGCATGCATACATATGTCTCGAGTTCGATTCTCTCTTCCTTCCTTCCTTCCTTCAAACAAACAGCAATCAGTCAGTGTGTGTGTGTGTCTTCCCTGCCTTCGTTTTCGCCATCGCTACGCAGACATTTCTTCTTCTTCTTCTTCTTCTTCGAGATCCAAACCATCTCCTTTGTCCTTCTTCCTGAGGCTTGGAACAGAATACGTTTTGCCTCTCGGAATTAAAACTTCCTCTGCTTTTCCTTTGGCGGCCATTCTTCCGCGCTTTCATCCTCCAGACTGGTTTCTTCACAACTACTACTTGAAGCGTTTCCGGATTCATTCTTTGTTGCTGTCTCTCTGCTTTCATCTATCAGGTCGACTTTTGCTTTCATCCTTCGGCATTGTCGTCATTGTATGTACGTTCTTTGGAGATCGATCCACTTCGAGAGAAAAAATGGCAGAATCTTCTAGGGGATTCGATTCCTCAGCTTCATCTTCATCTTCATCTTCAGCTGCATCATCGTCAGCATCATCTTCGTATTTGTCGTTTACTTATATGTCTTCTGACAATGTGAAAGGTCTGATCCTCGCTCTGTCTTCAAGTCTTTTCATTGGAGCAAGTTTCATTGTGAAGAAGAAAGGACTCAAACGAGCAGGGGCGTCTAATCTGAGAGCAGGTTTTTCTGTCTGACAAATATGGTCTTTTTTTTGTAATTGCTTTTTGTTTACGTGTTAAAATGGGGTTTCTTTTCTTTCCTGGCTTGGTTTTGGTGACCATATAAAATTCAAGACAGAAAATTTTCTCACCTTTTGTCATCAAGTCAAGCAGTCTCTGAGAGAGAAATTCAATCCTGTTGCATAAAATAGAATAGTTTCTTGCAACTCTTTTTAATCTTTTGTAAGAATACAGTAGTTTCTGAATAAAAAATTTATTCCTTGGCTTGGAATGGAGTGTTTCCTGAAAACCCCTTGAATCATTTCTCATCAATGTGGAATGTTCTCTGGAAAAAGGATTCTCACATCTGCATCAAACAGAATGTTTTTGAGAACAAAGAGGGATTTTAATCTTTGCATTCAATGGATTTGTTTTGAAAACAGCTTTGATTGTTTGCATCAAAATGATGTGGTTTCGGATAAAATCTTTTTAGCATCAAAATCAATAATTACCATGATAGTTTGTTGATCTTTAGCTTGTAGATCCATGATCTGGTGATCATATAAATTTAAGCATATTAGGGAGAGGTAATTCTAACCTTTAAATCAGATTTCTGCAAACAAAGTGTTATTCTGTATGATTATATTTCTTTATGCAGATTTAATAGGTTAGGGAAGAAAGAGGAGCAATATAATTGAGGCTTTTCTCAGAGTGGGGTTTTCTGTATAGAAAAACACCTGTTGATGAAATATCTTTTCAAAATTTTGTTTTTAGCTTGATTCAGCAAGTGCGAAAGTTCATATGTTGAGCTAATGCAAGGCCCAACAGGAGGATTAGGTATTTAGTAAACACGAGAAAACTATGGTTCAGAGGAGATGATGGCAAAATAGAATATGTTTGACACCTCAATGTATCAAAACATCACTCAACACATAACAAATGAGTTACTTCCTTGTCCCTGTATATAAGTGGGTATAGGTGCCACGTCTTCCTAAATAGAGGTTTTACACCTATTTGCATATTCATATGGGCCACCAATTTCAAGTGTAAGGCATGATTCTTGTGCATATCCTACTCCAATGTGACAGTATGCTAACATTTATTGCATCGTTTTCTTTAAGCTCTGATAACAGATCCTTTAGCATAAGAAATAGGATAGCAAAAAATGAAGCAATGGATTGCTTTTGTGCTCAGGTCTTTTGAAGCTCATCTGCATCTTTTATTTGAGCTCTCCTACTGGTTCCTTTTGTCTCAAGAATACATTTTAGCAAGAAATTTTAATTTCTGAATAAAAGGCGTAATGTTTACAGGGCTTGGAGGGTATTCTTATTTGTACGAACCACTGTGGTGGGCAGGAATGACAGCAAGTATGTATGTACAAACTCATCTTAGTATCTGATTTTCCATATCAATTGCGAGCCTGCATGTATGCTTATAGAATAAAATTATGCTACAGTGATTGTTGGAGAGGTCGCAAATTTTGTAGCATATGCTTTTGCGCCAGCCATTCTTGTTACTCCACTTGGTGCTTTGAGCATAATTGTGAGGTAAATCCAAAACTGTAGTGCTGCCAGCTCGTGTTATCCATATGGAGTATGATCTTTCAATGTTCTGTTCGTTCCTTGCACAGCGCGGTGCTTGCACATATAATGTTGAAGGAGAGGTTGCATATTTTTGGGATCCTAGGCTGTATTCTATGTGTAGTTGGCTCAATATCTATTGTCCTCCACGCACCTGCAGAGCGTGAAATATTGTCAGTAAAGGAAGTGTGGACACTTGCTACTGAACCTGGTGCGCTTCACTAACAATATAATCATTACAATTGAATATACACGCACATATGAATGTTTTTTTATGCCATCCTGCTTGTACACTTAACCTTAGCTTTTTCCAAGGTAGAGGAATAAGCTTGGGGAAATGTCTGTGTCATATGTGCTTTCATGCAGAGTGCGTGTGCTTATAGAAACAATCCAATTAAAAAGACATGTTCATTTAACCTTCCTCACTTTTTCTGGAGCATAGAAATTTCAAAACCTTGAGGGGAATCACCTTGAATGTTTTCTTAACAACTTTCTTGTAATACTTGCAGCATTCGTGATGTATTCTATCGCTGTCGTGGTGCTGGCATTAGTCTTAATATTTCATTTTGAGCCTAATTATGGCAACACCCACGTCATGGTATACATTGGCATTTGTTCTGTCATGGGATCTCTCTCGGTATGTTGCTATACTATAGTAAATTCTGCATAAGCATACACAATGTTTTTGAAAATTTAACATCTATGCTAATGTAAAATCCAGACGAACATGTGGTGGCACTAGATAGTGACCAACACAAGTAGGTTGTCAAAATGCTAGTTGAAAGAAAATTGTACGAAAAATACAAAGATATAGAATGATTTATTTGGCATTAGTCTTAATATTTCATTTTGAGCCTAATTATGGCAACACCCACGTCATGGTATACATTAACATTTGTTCTGTAATGGGATCTCTCTCTGTATGTTGCTACACTATACTAAATTCTGCATAGACATATTCATATGCATAAGCATACACAATTGTTTTGGAAATTAAACATCTATACTGATATAAAATCCAGACAAACATGTGGTGGCACTAGAAAGTGGCCAACAAAAGTAGGTTGTCAAAATGCTAGTTGAAAGAAGACTACGAAAAATACGAAGATGTAGAATGGTTTATATAACCAATATCTATAGGTAGCAGGAAACCCAGCAGTCACACCCAACTAGGGTCACACAATTTTAACTATGTTCACACCCAACAGTCAATCACACTGTTCTAACTGTGTTCACACCAAATCTTTAATAGGACACACATTAAGTGTAACAAACCCCCTGAACTTGAATGTCGTCATTATCCAGGTGTTGGAGGATGCTGAATTCCTTGTGAAAATGATCAAGCTTTCTTCTGGATAGAGCCTTTGAAAAAATGTCTGCAACATTTTCATGAGTGGGTACATAGACCAAGTTTATCTCTTTAGCATGGAACTGCTCCCTCACATAATAATACCGCTCTTCAATGTGTTCATGCATGGAAGATAGGATTTCTTGCAATAGCCAAGGCACTTTGACCATCTGTAAATATACATGTAGGAGATGGTTGCTCAAGTGACAAATCGAACAATAATCTCCTTAGCCAAACACACAAAAATATCAAAAAACCTACAGCTTGCTGGTATAAGAGTGCATTGGTTGGTTCTCCATTGTCTTAATATGAGAATTTGAAACCCGCTTCTATAGGAGTGGAGTTTGGTGTGCACTCTTCAAACCTGAAAATTGTTGTAGGAGCTTCTCGATGTACTTTCGTTGACTCAAGAAAGGCCCCCCCTCAAAGTTAAGAAATTGAATGCTGAGGTAGTAATGGAGATGATCAAGATCTATAATTTCAAATGTCTTACTAAGATCGGCTTGGAAATCTGCAATTTCTTTCTCATTAGATCTTGTGATTAGCAAATCATCAACATAAAGCACAACATTTAGTAATTTTTCTCCTTCCGTGATTTCAGTAGGACTGTTCACAAAACTAATTTGAAAAAGATGAGCATGGATCTTTGCATTCCACGCTTGAGGTGCTTGAAGTATCCTGCTAACTTTAGTTTCTGCACCTTTTAATAGCGAAACCGGGAGGTTGAGTAACATAAAACACTTCTTCTATATCTCCATTTAAGAATGCAATTTTAATGTCCAATAGGTGAACCTTCAATCCTTTATTTGCAAATGAGCAATTGTAGCTCTGATTGTAGTCATCTTTGAAGTGGGGCGAAGGTTTCTTCATAGTCTATCCCCTCTTTTTGGGAACAGCCTTTTGCTATAAGTCTTGATTTAAGACAATCAAGGCTACCATCCACAGTATTCTTGACTTTGTAAATCCACTTGGTGGCAATTGCTTTTCTACCTTTAGGTACGTCACATAACACCAAAGTGTTCTTGTATATGGTCTCAAGTTCTGATTTCATGGCTTCAACCCAATGGTCATGTCCTAATGCATACTCAAGAGAGAGTGGCGCCTCATCACAAATTTCAGCGTTAAGAGCATGATGCACATAATGCAGTAAAGGTAAAGACTGATGTTTGACGGATCAGCTATTGAGAGATGACGTTCAGCAAACAGGACTGTAGTAGAGATGAGAGTAGAGACACGCAGATCTTTAGTGTACCCAACCGCCTTGATTGGTACACAAGAAAAAAAAAGGTTATTATATTAGTTAACCTTACAAAGAAAGTGGTGTGTTCACATTACAAAAAAAAGGTGTCCTGTCCAGGTGAACAATGTGTTCACATATACGAATAATTACCTAATTTGTGAACTACAGGCCTTTACACCTAACAACCTCCCACTTAAAGGTCCGATGTGAACATTCAAGTAACTCCCACTAACTGTATGCAATGCTCATGTTGAGCTTTGCCAAGACTTTTAGTGAGAATATCTGCAGGATTATCTTGTGTTTTGATCTTGGTCAATGTGACTAGACCATCCTCCAAAACTTGTCTGATAAAGTGATGTTGCACATCAATGTGTTTGGTGCGCGAATGAAACATGGCATTCTTAGCCAGATACACAGCACTCTGGCTATCACATCCTAACACAGGAGTACTAACAGACATGCCAAGATCTTCACCAAGTCTGCTGAGCCATATAGCTTCCTTTGAAGCTTCTGTAGCTGAAATATATTCAGCTTCAGTAGTACTCAGTGCTACAATCTTTTGCAATTTGGAGCACCAAGACATTGCTCCACCAGCAACTGTAAATATATACCCGCTAGTAGACTTACGTGTATCCAAGTCACCTGCCATGTCTGCATCACAATATCCTTGCAAATTTAATGCACCCTTCCCATAGCATAAACATTTTCTTTGTGTACCTTTAAGATACCTGAAAACACACTTGACAGCCTCCCAATGTGCTTTCCCGGGATTAGACATATAGCGACTAACAACTCCCACTGCATAAGCAATATTTGGACGAGTAGCTACCATAGCATACATTAGAGAACCACATGCTGATGCGTAAGGAATTCCCTTCATAGCATTGATTTCCATCTCATCCTTTGGACAATCAGCCTTGCTGAGTTTAAGATATGACAGCAAAGGAACTCCAAGGGACTTTGCTTTTGCCATATTAAATCTGTTAAGCACTTTTTCAATGTACTTTTCTTGTGACAAAAACAACAATTTGTCTTTTTTGTTTCTATTGATTCTCATGCCCAAAATATGCTCTGCATTTCCCAAATCTTTCATAGAGAAGACCAATTTCAGTTGATCTTTTAGAGCATCAAGACTAGTCTTTCTTTTCCCAGCTAACAACATATCATCCACATATAGAACAAGTATGATAGGACTGTCATCGATATCCTTTTTCGTGTATAAACAATGATCTGCATAGCTACGATCAAAGCCTTGAGAAATCATAAAAGTATCAAACTTCTTATACCACTGTCGTGGTGCTTGTTTTAGGCCATACAAGCTACGTTTTAGTTTGCATACCAAATGCTCCTTGTTAGAGACTACAAAACCCTCAAGTTGTTTCATGTAGATCTCTTCATCAATATCACCATGCAAAAAAGCGGTCTTTACATCCATTTGGTACAACTCCAAATTAAGCATTGCAGTGAGAGCAAATAGCACACGAAGTGTGGTCATCTTCACAACAGGAGAGAAGACCTCTTGGAAGTCAATACCTTCCTTCTGTGCATAACCCTTGGCAACTAATCTTGCCTTGTATTTTGGTTTCCCTTCAATTTCCTTTACCTTATAAACCCACTTATTTGGAAGAGCTTTCCTTCCTTGAGGTAAGGACACAAGATCCCATGTATCATTTGCATATAAAGATTTTATTTCTTCTTGCATTGCAAGCTCCCCC
The DNA here is from genome assembly GCF_043228905.1 of Azolla caroliniana. Taxonomy (NCBI): domain Eukaryota; kingdom Viridiplantae; phylum Streptophyta; class Polypodiopsida; order Salviniales; family Salviniaceae; genus Azolla; species Azolla caroliniana. The sequence goes on along the minus strand of NW_028230457.1, from coordinate 5,016,508 downwards.
TTACTGCTAAGTTCACATGACATTGCCTCCTTATAAGTAAGAGGTTCACCCTCATTTGACAGCATGACATAATGCAAAGAGGGGTCATATCTATATACCTGCCTCCTTGAACGATTAGACCTACGTACCCAATGATCAGTATTTTCTGAGATTGGTTCTAAATCTGGAGGAAAATCATTTTCAGCACTTTCTGGCTGTTGCGAACCATGTCCAGCATGTTGTTCGACATCTATATTTTGTTCTTCAGTACCTTCATCTCGTTGACCAATACCTTCATGAGCATCTCTTTGCTGTCCAACTTCTTCTGGCTCAAAGATAACCGGTTGACCATCATATTCAACCTTTGGTATAGCATCATGAGGTTTATTTTCAGATTTTGTGGATGGCTGTAATTGCTGAAATGTAACGCTCTTAGAGTTCCCAACAGAGGAACAAGCATTTTTCAGCAATTTTTCTTCATTAAAAACAACATCCCGGCTGCGTACAATTTTTCTGGACTGAGGTAACCAAATCCTATAGCCCATTTCACCTTCATCACCATAGCCCATAAAAATGTCCATGGTGGACTTAGCATCGAGCTTATTTCTCAGCTCACTTCTAATGTGTACAAACGCATCACAACCGAAAATTCGTAAATGGTCATATGAGGCTGGTTTGCCAGACCAAACCTCCTTAGGGATTCCATTTTTTAAGGACTTGTTGGGAGAACGATTACATATATGAACCGCGGTTTTTAATGCTTCTCCCCAAAATTCATGAGGGAGATTAGCTGTGGACAGCATGCATCGTACTCGCTCACACAAGGTCCTATTATACCTTTCTGCCACCCCATTTGATGAAGGGTTATATGGAGCTGTAAGCTCTCTTTTAATACCATGTAAGTCACAATAAGACTTAAATTCTGCAGATGTAAACTCACCCCCATTATCTGTTCTGAGACATTTCAGTTTTGTCCCTTTTTGAGTAGTCACAAATGCATGAAAATATTTAAATGCATCAAATGCATCACCTTTTCTTTTCATCAAGTACACCCAAATCTTCCTAGAATAATCATCGATAAAGGAAATAAAATATGCAGCACCGCCCAAGGATTTTATAGGCATGCTACATACATCAGAATGCACCAAATCTAGCACATTTGGTTTACGAGAGATACCAGAATAATAAGAATTTCTCACTTGTTTGCCAAATAGACAATCATTACAAAAAACCAGCTTTGATCCTTTAACATCAAATCTTTTTAAAGCAGAAAGGACTTCAAGTCCTTTTTGGCTCATATGTCCTAATCTCTTATGTCAAAGCTCTAAACGAGAGTCGAATTCAGCAATAGCAAGAAACTTTCCAGGTAAAGCTTTGCATTGCAAACAGTACAGAGTACCCTTTTTGCAACCTTTCACAATAACCATAGATCCTTTCTTTAGTTTCCATAATCCACCACCGAATAATGTGGTGTAACCATGCAAATCCATCTATCCTATAGATAGCAAACTTTTCTTTATGCCAGGTACATACCTAACATCTTTGAGCACAAGCTCTTGACCATTATCCAAAGACAAGTGTATGGTTCCAATACCATCAATATTGCAAGCACTATTGTTACCAAGATAAACTTTTCCATAACTGCCTGCATCAAATGTGGTAAAGCACTCCAAACATGGAGTAACATCAAAAGAAGCCCCAGAGTCTACTATCCATGTCTGTGTCAATCCATCATTGATTGACAATAAAGCATCAATAACATCTGTTTTGGTGATTTGCATGTCTTGAACATGAGCTATAAAGGCATCACCTGTAATACAAAGTACATCACCATCTTCACCACATAGGTCTTCAATGATAACATTTGAAGCCATATTAGCTTTCTCTGTTGTATTAAACTTATCCTCTTTGTTTTTCTTCTCTCCTACATTGTTCTTCCTTTCTAGTTCCATCTTCCAATATCTACAATCAGGTTTCTTATGACCTTTACGGCCACAATGATAGCATGTGATATCTTGTTGTTTTCCTTTCCCTCTACTCTTACTTCTATTTCTTTGTCCTACATTTGGGTTCCTCTTATCATATCTCCCCCTAATATTGTATGCTGAACCACTACCTTCTCCACTAGATTGTTTTCTAATCTCTTCACTGAGAATAGAGCCCCGCACACCATCGAAGGTCAAGGTGGGGCTATTAGATAGTGAAACAACTAATGTTTCCCACGAATCCGGTAAAGTCATAAGTAGGAAGATAGCTTTGAGCTTGTCATCAAAAGCTGGTAATCCTGAATCTTGTAGTTGGGAGAGAGTACCTGTGAATAACGATAGATGCTCTGTTGCACCTTTCGACTCATCAAGCCTCATACTGACAAGTTTTCTCATCAAATGCACCTGATTCATAGGAGTAGTATTCTCGTAAGTTTTCTTAAGTTTCTCCCAAACTTGATGGGCAGTAGTCAAGCCCTTTACATCTACAAGAATTTCATCAGAAACAGCCATTTTAATATATGTAATGGCTTTCTTATTCAGAGTGTTCCAAGCATCATTTTCCATGCTCTCTGGTTTCTTTTCTACAAGAGTATCTTCACAATCTCTTAGAAAGAGGATGCCCAGCATACGCTCTTTCCACAATTCGAAACCTTTTCCATCAAATCTCTTGATTTCAAAGAGGTTTTTCACTTTAGCTGAAGTGGAGGCCATTGCTCCCAAGATTTATGATAGATGCCTTCAGAAATTGAGCAGAATACCAATAGGAAAGGGTCTGACAGATTTTTTATTTTTTATTTTTTTATTTTTTAAATCTGTGTTTTCTGCTGATTCTGAATCTAAAGAAAAACAGCAAAGTAGAGGAAAGAGATTTGGCTCTGATACCAGTTAAAGGTAAAGAGGGATGTTTGACGGATCAGCTATTGAGAGATGACGTTCAGCAAACAGGACTGTAGTACAGATGAGAGTAGAGACACGCAGATCTTTGGTGTACCCAACCGCCTTGATTGGTACACAAGAAAAAAAAAGGTTATTATATTAGTTAACCTTACAAAGAAAGTGGTGTGTTCACATTACAAAAAAAAGGTGTCCTGTCCAGGTGAACAATGTGTTCACATATACGAATAATTACCTAATGTGTGAACTACGGGCCTTTACACCTAACAATGCAGTTCAGCTAGCGAATTGGTAGATTGGGTTTTACCTTGAAGAGGAAATGTGAGTTTGCTGTATATATACAAGGGTGTTGGCCATTTAGGGACTGGTCTTGCTTGCTTAGAAGAGGCTTGTTCTTCCTCCAATTCCATGTCAATGTAATGTTGATTAATGACCTGTAAATCAGCATTATCAAATCAACAATGTTTGGTTGCTCATTTTTAACCACATTGGGCTGTTGCAAGAGATCAATTTGAGCATTGTTTGGCTGCTCTACACCTCAGTTTGGAGCATGCTATTGCTGATGCAAAACTTGCACATTACCTCCATGAGGTTGGGTTAGTTGAACACTTTCAAACACAACATTTTGGAGCAATGGTGACAAAGTATCATATGCATTTGATTGATCAAGAATTAGCTCTTTGAAGAAGTCCACAAATGGTTGAGCTGCATTTAAGAGCATATCACATCTTGGCTGATGATGATCTTACTAGTAGTGGGCTGAAACAACTGATAACCTTTGCTTTCTTTGCCGAAGCCAATAGAAATGCATTTTGTTGCTTTATCTTGAAGCTTACGGTGTTGCTATGGTGGCACAAATGCATAAGATATGACCAACATTTGGCGTGTGACCATTGCAAGCCTCATATGGAGTGATAATTTTAAGTGATTTTGTAGGGAATCTATTTAAAACATAGTTTGCATAGATTACAGCTTCCAACCAAAACTTACGAGATAGATTCTTACCATTGACCTTGCATTTTGCCATCCTACACATACCTAGGAGTAACATTTACAAGGCCTAGGTTCTCCTTACGGGAGGTTGCTTGTGTCCAACTTTCTCATGGATATGCAGCCCTTGGTGCACTCGAGAGACAATGTGCAGATTTGTAGTTCCAAGAGCCACGAACTAAGCTGTGGTTATTTGATACACTTATCACACACCAACTCTTCTCTATGGAGTAGAGACGTAGGGACCGAGTCTTAACAAGGCAAATCATTGGAAAGGTTTACAGAGACCTTTAGTGTCAATGATTGCCTGGATTATAAGGAGCAATGCATCGGTGCCCCATGATATAATCTGGGCAGAGATGGGAGCAGCATATATAATCATCGAGGCATTGATTCGATTAGGGACATGTATCCACATTTTAATGGTTAAATTTTTAAAATTTTATTTTAAACAACCTTTTCATTTTTAAGCCTAATTCACACATTTTAGGAAAAATCTTTAAACTTTTGAAAAACTGTAAATTTGAATTTTAACCTAAATTGAAAACCGCAACCGAACCACGAAACCTCGATTTTAGTGGTTTAATGGTTTGGATTTTAAACTAACGGTTTGGTTTGAATGGTTTCATGGTTCGGTTGGGTTCAGGTTTCAAAATTTTTAAATGGTTCGGTTTGGACATTCTTGACCGAACCGAACCGTTGCTGATTGTTAAGGGTTACAATAGATCGGGCAATAGCTCGAAGGGCATCAAAGTTTGTTAATGAAGTCCTGGTAGAATCTCACATTCTTGTCCATTGAAAGAATTGAATGACTTGACAAGAAACAATGGTAAATTTTAGAATGAAGTACATGCTTCGAGGACCCTTCGAGGATCGGCTACAACCAATTTGTGCTCACAATTTCATAGGTTAGATAACAAAATCAGAAATAAGATTAAGATGAGATAGGCACAGAGTTGACCCAAAAGTATATGTATTGATTATTGAATAGAGCAATTACAAGGGTAGTACACACCGATTATAATCGGAAATGCTCTCTCTTAATACAGATTGTCGAATCTAAACTTAATCACTCTGACTCTGGCTCGAAATAGGGATATCTTTTGTCTCCCTTTCCTTCTGCTGTTCCCCGATTTATATATCACTTTCTCCTTAATCGGCGTGTTCCAACTACTCTCTTCTAATCCTCGGCTTCCTCGGTTGCTAGTATTTTGGTTACTTCCCCTCGGCTGCTAGTGTTTGGGTCTTTTCCCCTTTTCACGCTTTGACCTACTTGTCCCCTTTCACACTTTTCTTTAAGATTCTTTCCATACCTCATGCCTTTTGTCGCACGGATAACACCTGGCATGCCCGTGGGACAGGGCCTTGCACGTCGAACCCAAAATCAACAAAAAATCGAAATTGAACATATTGCCATCCAAAAATAAAAGAATAAAAAAATGCTATGATACACTTATTCCTCATCCAAAATTGCCGTGAGGCTCTCCACCTGCTCCGGCCCCTCCGGTTTGAACTCGGCCGTCACTTCTACCCCTTGGTTTGCCAATTTTGGAACGGCCTGTTGGGCGTCATCTGGTTGGGTCGCCGTCGCTTGCTTCCGCTCATCCAAGTTGGGCTGGGCCAAAAATCCTAGCCGTTGATCTGCAACCTCCAACGTAGCTTCAAGAGCCACCTCCTCTTGCTTTGGCTCCGTGTCCTGTTCGGCCGATGTCCTTGAGCCGTTGTTCAAGTTCGACTGTTCGGCTTTTCAAATCTGCTCCTTAGCATGCACGCTCGCAAATGAGGTCGATTTGGATGAAGAGCCACAGTGGCAGAAAATTGGCCGGAAGCGGCAAAGTAAGACCCGTCGCAGGCGGATCGAACTACTTGAGCTCAACACGGCCCTGGTGGAAACTTTCTGAGAATTGGTGAAGATGACCCGCGCAGCCAAGGACATGGCTCTTTGTAGCAAGCAGGCGCACAAACAGGCAAAAACGGCCATAGAGCTATGGCAAGCTTTGAAAAGCTGAATTGCTGAGCTTGAACAACGGAACGGCTCAAGGACATCGGGCAAACCAACCCTCATGCCCTCCCACCTCCCACTCCTAGCCAGGCAGATGCATTCTCACAAACCGAAGAAATTTCCAGACAGGTCCCCGCCACTGAACACCACACACCCCCTCCTGACACGACAATGGCCCAGCCGCCAAACTATGAAGAAGAACTGGCAGCTCAAAAGGCGATCACCGAGAAGGCCAAAGAAATATATCAAGAGGCCAAGGGGGAGCTCGACCGCCTCCGCGAGCAGGCAAAAAACCGAGAGGTTGAACTCCCGCAATTGCTCGACACATGGACGGTCGAGCGCAAGCAAGCTCTCCAAGACCTGGAAGAAAAAGTAGCGGCAACTCTTCAGGCAGCTAACGCAGAATCAGCCGCCAAGCTCCATGATATGGAAGCACATGGCACGCTTGCTCTTCAGGCTCCAAACGAGGCATCAGCCGCCAAAATTCATGAGATCGACGAGGGTATCAACTGGCTTTTGCAATAACAAATGACCAACTCCTGATCCTCCAAAATGAGCACACGGAACTCCAGCAACTCTTCAGTAGGCAGCTTCAAATGCTGGAGGAATCGGAGCAAGACAAATATACATTGTCGGAGACCCTCCATAGGCTACAAACCTCTGCGCAACAAGACCGAGAACGGGATCGGGAATAGTACCAGCAAGAGCTGGAAGAGGAAAAGAATCGGATCCTTCGGAGGTACGAGCAAAACACGAAACTAATGGAAGCAAAGGTTGCCAGAGTCAACACCTCGTACCAACTCTCGATAGCTCAACTTGAACTCAATGCCGCGACTGCCCAAGAGGAATGGATACACTCCATGCCAAATACAAAATAGGCGAAGAACGAGTGAAAGATTTGGTTATGAAACATCGGAAGAAGCTGAATGAAAAGGTCAAAGCGGCACTCACTCAAGGATGGAATGAATGGGCGGCTCAAGTAGCCGAATTACAAGTCTTTCGAGTGGATGCCGAAAACCGACAAAAGGAGGGTCGCGGGTTTTACAAAATGGACAAGAACAACATTCAGATCCTCCGAGCCGAGAAGGAAGCCGCAATCGCAGCTCAAGCATCAGCAGACGTGTTACCCAAAGTTGCAACACAAGAGCCGAAAGTAGAAGATACGACGGGCCTAGACTAGGGGAGAGAACCGGTGGCCAAACAGGACACGGAGCTAAAGCAGGAGGAGGTGGCTCCAGAAGCTACGTTGGAGGTTGCAGACCAACGGCTAGGATTTTTGGCCCAGCCCAACTTGGATGAGCGGAAGCAAGCGGAGGCGACCCAACCAGACGACGCCCAACAGGCCGTTCCGGAATTGGCAAACCAAGGGGTAGAAGTGACGACTGAGCTCAAACCGGATGAGCCGGAGCAGGTGGAGAGCCTCACGACAATTTTGGAGGAGCAATAAGTGTATCATAGCATTTTTCAATTCTTTCATTTTTGGATGGCAATATGTTCGATTTTGATTTTTTTGTTGATTTTGGGTTCGACGTGCAAGCCTTGTCCCACGGGTGTTATCCGTGGGACAAAAGTCACGGCATATGGAAAGAATCTTAAAGAAAAGCGTGATTAGAAGAGAGTAGTTGGAGCACACCGATTAAGGAGAAAGTGATATATAAATCAGGGATCAATAGAAGGCAAGTGAGATAGAATATCCCTATTTCGAGCTAGAGTGATTAAGTTTAGATTCAAAAATCTGTATTAAGAGAGAGAGTGTTTTCGATTATAATCGGTCTGTACTACCCTTGTAATTGCTCTATTCAGTAATCAATACATATACTTTTGGGTCAACTCTGTGCTTGTCTCATCTTAATCTTATTTTTGATTATGTTATCTAACCTATGAAATTGTGAGCACAAATAAGTTGTAGCCAATCCTTGGAGGGTCCGACCGCACGGTGTAACGTTTCAGACTTGCTAGGCCCTACCATAGTCTCTTACGCGACCACAATTCCTTGACCCGATTACTCCGGAAAAGTAATCGAAGGTGTTTCCCCAAGAGGGAGACAACACAATTTGGCATATAATATTCCCATTACTCTACTGTGTGTGCGCGGGAGTGGCAGATCGGGCAGTGTGGTCGAATAGCACAATCCGCGGCCGAGTGGCCAGAATTCAAGTATGTCGTGCATTGGAGCGCCTGTTGGAATTGGATTTCCTTGTGTGTCGGTAAAGCACTTTGGAGGGAACCCATAGGAAAAGAGGTACTCTGTTGAGCTCTGTTCAAAGCGAGGACGCGAGTGACCACATGCTCGATTGTTTGCTGTGAGAAGTTGGTTAAGGCTAAAGTTGTGCGAAGAGGTTTTCGTAGCCTTGCGAGGAATGTGTCCTTCAGATGATTTGCGAACACGTCTTGAGCAAGCTGGCGATAAAGATCTTGGAAGTGGATCGTGAACTGGGAGACCGTTTCATTTGGCTCCTGTGCAATTGCGTAGAATTGGCAGAGCAGTTCTCGCTAGGGTATCTCTCAAAGGAACAATTCGAGGAATCGATTGTGGACATCTTCAAACGTCGCGAATTCTCCCAGGCCGTGCTGGGAATACCAGCACGCTGCGGGTCCATCGAGGGACAATGTGAACTCATCAATTTTCAACGAGTCCGCCTCGACAGCGGTTAGACGGTGCGGCGAGTGGTTGGCTTGCCATGTTGACAAGAAGGTTCTGATGTGTGCTTTTGCGTTGAGGCCGTCTGTGTAATGCTGATATGGATACGGCATGGTGTCGAAGTCTGGATCGTCGGGTAACGCTGGGAAGGGGTTGTGTTCGGCTTGGTTGACTTCGGGGGAACTGTGAGGCGAAACAGCGTTAGAGGCTACGATCAACTGAGCGTCTGGTGCCGGCAGCGGGGAGTGGAGCAATGCGGATTGCTCTGGTGGTGATTGCTGCGTGAGTGTGGAGTCGGAGATGCCCTCGGCTGGTTTGGCTCGACGGGATGGTAGCCAAGAACGTGTGCGTCGTTATGGCGACTTAGGTTTCGCCTACGCGCTGTTCGCTGTGACCTCACAACGTGAACCGTGCGTGCCAAATTGTGTTGTCTCCCTCTTGGAGAAACACCTTCCATTACTTTTCCAGACTAATCGGGTCAAGGAATTGTGGTCACGTAAGAGACTATGGTAGGGCTTAGCAGGGCTAAAACGTTACACCGTGCGGGGTCGGACCCTCTGAGGATCGGCTACAACCGTTTCATAGGTTAGATAACAAAATCAGAAATAAGATTAAGATGAGACAGGCACAGAGTTGACCCAAAAGTATATGTATTGATTACTGAATAGAGCAATTACAAGGGTAGTACACACCGATTATAATCGGAAACGCTCTCTCTTAATACAGATTTTCGAATCTAAACTTACTCACTTTGACTCTGGCTCGAAATAGGGATATCTTCTGTCTCCCTTTCCTTTCTAATCGTGATAATCTCCAAGATCCAAGGAGAAATATAAGCAATGAACTTTTTAAAGAAAACTAATCTTTTTGTGAGGGAGGTGTCTAAAAACTAGCAAAAAACTGAAAGAAGGAAATGCTTTACATTCACAATGCTGTGGACATTGTCTTACAAAGTGCCTCAAATCATGTATACTTGTTGAATCTTTCTCATTTGCATTAAAAGCATGCCTGCAAATTTACATGTGAAAGTAAGTGCTATTGAATTATTATCATAAAATAGGGGTCTCATGTATTATTGATGCTGGTATGGTAATATTGATGCTTTTTGTAGTGAAGTGCAATATATCTAGGTCATTTTGTATCCATATGTCTCGCATGCTAGTTGTGCATATCATCTCTTTGTGGAAGCAATTGTACACTGATGCTGTTAATTTTTCCTCAGGTGATGAGTGTTAAAGCTCTGGGAATTGCTCTTAAATTAACGTTTGAGGGAACAAATCAACTACTTTATCCTGAGACATGGTTTTTTGCTGTGGTGGTGATGACATGTATTTTGATGCAAATGAATTATCTAAATAAGGTAGCTTACTTTACTGGAAAAAGATTCTAGTGTTTACCTCTGGATGGAGTATATGTATCAACAAAAATTGCCAAATTATTGAGTAAAATTGATTTACAGGCTCTGGATACTTTCAACACTGCAGTTGTGTCACCAATTTATTATGTGATGTTCACATCCTTCACCATAGTAGCGAGCATTATAATGTTTAAGGTGCAGCTACACCTACTGTTTTTTGTATCATTCTTTTGTTGATGTTAATTTTTATTCACTCTGTAGTTGTGTATGACAGGACTGGGATCGGCAGAATCCATCGCAGATTATAACGGAACTTTGTGGATTTATTACTATCCTCTCAGGCACATTTTTATTGCATACAACAAAGGATATGGGCGACAACTTTGCATATGGATTGAGTATGCAATGTTTGAATGATGATAATATAAATTAACAATGTTGTGTATATCTTTGTGCTTATTGTTGTATGTACATTTTAGTAGGCCTTTCTCATATTAAATGCTATACTTCTTCATGGCTGAGTTTCTCTGGAGAAGTGATACAAATTCAGGGGAGCAATCTTTGTGATGAACATTACTTAATATGAATTTTGATCTATGATCTCTTACTTACTGTTAGACTTCGTCACAGCTAAGTTTTTTCAGCTCATTTAGTCAGCATTACTTGGCATGTATCTTCATCTATTCTCTAGCACTGATGATATTGGGATTCAGTAGGAATGCCATTGCATTTAGTCTACTCTATGTACGAAGTGGTTGACAAAATCCATATTCGTTGGGATCGACATCTCTGACAGTGTACGTTTACACTTGTCTAGTTATAGGGTTTATTGGTGATTATATAATTTTTTATAATACTCATTTCTCTCTCACACTGTATGCGGTACATCTTTTATAATATCCATCTCTCTCTGGCTGTGGAGTTCATTCTAAATAGTCTTGATGAGTTCTAGGATGACTATTTCATTTACGTAAGAGTACATGAATGAACTTCCCTTTCTGACATGGCATTAGAGACACTCATATAGTCTCACTTTCATTCTCTCACATGTATTTAATTTGTAAGCACAATATGTTCTGGTGTTATGACCATGTATAAACATGTCATGAGCAGTGTTAAGTAAATGAAGGTGTATGTGCATTGTGTGCAAAAAGAGATCAGGTGTAAGAAATATAAAAATCACAGCTAGGAGGTGTGATTGATGGATTGAATGCTAGTATTTTTATTTCTTACTATTTTTTTTTTCCAGATGGTTATATGGGATTGCCATTGTCCCATTCTACCCGTGTTAGCATGAGTAAACGGGATGAAAATGATGGTTTGATGGAGGATGGCATACCTCTTCGTCGACTTAGTCAATGTGGTGACCGTGATCTTAAACAACCTATGCAGCAGTGATATGGTATGTTATTGTTAGTTTCACAGTATACCATGTGCCATTTCCTTCATAACATTTTCTGATCGTGATCTTGAAATATACTTCATTCACAGGCTAGATATCACATGGATGATGATCCTTTGATTGCCATTTCTGTCATGTGTAAAGTACATGGGTCTTTCAGAGTATGATAAAATATGATTCGAGGCCCTTGATGCCCTTTTCTAACTACAGCATGTTGGAAGAGAATTTAAAAGTTGTCAAACTAGAAAGCCTGGAATTCTTATCTCTTTCTACAGTAAAAATCTTTTAGAAGGGCTTTTACATCAAGGGAAAAGTTCTTTTGCTTTATGTAAAAGACCATCTTTCAGAATAACTTCCATTTGATTGCATACCATCTTCAGTGGCATAAATTTGTAAAAGATCGATCAAATTTATAAAGGTTGCAGGATGAGGTAATTGTCCTATTTATTGTCTTTAACTTCTTGTAAAAAGACTGCAAATTACATTTTGTTATAACCTAAAGGTACAACCATAGATTGACACATGCGTGATATTCATGTTATTCTCCATGTGCAATATTTGCAATCAAGTAAAAGAGCTCTTTTATGTAGTGATAATTCTGGAGTTTCTCCTAGCTCTACAAAAAAAGGGCTATCAAGTAAATTCTGGAGTCATAATAGAGGTAAATATCAATGAAATGATGGTGCTCAAATGGAGTTGGATAAGAATCTCTAATAGATACATGCTGGGGAACCATACTATCATATTACTATAATTATCAGACTTACTGAAACAACCAAGGAATTTTGGGAAAGTTGCCAAAATTGCAATAGGTTTTTGGAAGTCTAGTAATTATAGCAGAATATTAATGATTTTAGCAAATATATTGTGAATATTGTCTTGCGAGAGAATGAGTGAGAAACAAAACATGTTCTCCCCTTTGACCCTAATCTATATGATGAAGAGATATAGAGAAAACATAGACAAGACGAGAAAGAGGCAAGAATGCTATAATATTCTACTATTGAGACAATACAAGTTGGATAAACTCTAAATTGAACCATAAAACCAAAGAACTTCTTGATTTCCAATCACTCAAACTCGCAAATTTCTTTCACCTTTATCTCTTTCGTCCTTTGACTATTCTTCTTTCTCCCCATTATTAATACTCTTCTCACTGCTCATAGACTTCCTATCTTCCTCCTCTTTCAATTTTTTCTTTTTATTCTTCTCACCTCTTATTAATTTTTCTCGTACCTTCTTCTATTAAGACTCATCTCACTTCTTATAATCTTCTTATTCTTTCGCTCTTTTTCACACTTGTTTTAGAAGTTGTTTATCTCCTATTTTTAGCTATGACACAATTACCTTATAATTGTCATATCTCCCTCACTAGAGCTCCAAATGTAGAGATGTGAAATTCTAAAGATAACTCTTTTCATGAACTTTCGAACCCATATTTTAAACATGATATTTGGGTTTCAAATGAAAGAGTTATGCCATTCTTTTATGAAATTAGGACTTTTTATAGCTATGACCCCAATGGGCTCTCAGAAACATATTTCCATATATGTCCCTTCATCCGGTGAGAGGTTCTCATCGGGCCTTCATCATCCAGTTCTCATCGGGTCTTCCTTGCCGGGTACATATCATTCGGTTCTCATCGGGCCTTTATCATCCCATCCGGAGAGACCAAGATCTTAACAAACTCCCCCTTCACTCCGGCATGGCATGTCTGGTTAGTCCAATTCGCTTCCAGCATGCGTCCAACTTGTCGGCTGTCAGAACCTTGGTCAACATATCTAACCCATTCTCCTCCGTGTGGATTTTCGTCAGCACGAACTCACGATCTTCTACTCGCTCCCGGATCCAGTGGTACTTGCGTTGGATGTGATTCGTCCTGGATTGATACGCCGCGTTCTTCGCAAGGTGGATGGCACTTTGACTGTCGTAATAGATCCAATATTCCTCTTGCCGGATCCCTAGCTCTCCGATGAAGTCCTTCATCCATAGTATTTCCTTGCCGGCTTCCACAACCGCCATGTACTCCGCTTTCGTGGTTGACAACGCAATTGTCTTGTGTAGCCTCGACTGCCAGGAATTATCTCCCCCTACAGATGTCATGACGTATCTAGATGTTGACCGGCTGGTCACCGCATCAGCCGACATATCCGAATCGGTAAAGCCGTCAAGTTGGGGTTTACCGGAGCCAAATCGGAGACACATACTTGAGGTGCCTTTCAAATACCGGAGTATCCATTTTACCGCATTCTAGTGCTCCTTGCCGGGATTGCTCATGAACAGGCTCACCACTCGGACTGTGTATCCGATATCCAGTCGGGTACACACCATTGCATACATTAAGCTCCCGACGGGAGAGGCATATGGTATCTTCATCATATTCGCCTTCTCTACTTTCGTCTTCGGGCTTTGCTTCCCGGATAACCTGTAGTTTGTTCGGAGTGTCGATCCGACCGGTTTCACATCTGACATGTTGAACCATTGAAGCACCTTTGTCACGTACTTCTCCCATGACAACCACAATTGCTTCATTGACCGGTCCCGGATGATATGCATCCCTAGTATCTGTCTAGCCGGACCCAAGTCTTTCATTGAGAAGGTCCGGTTTAGAGCCTTCTTCAGCATCCGTATATTGACTTGGTCACATCTGACGATCAACATGTCGTCCACGTACAGGAGGAGTATTAAGAAGTCTCCACCTTTAAACTTCTTCACAAACACGTAGTGATCGGCCTGCGTCTTGTGGTATCCTTGATTAGTCATGAAGCAGTCGAACTTCCGGTACCATTGCCGGGGAGCCTACTTCAAACCGTAGAGGCTCTTCTTCCACTGGCAAACTAGGTTCTCCTTTCCTTTCTTCACAAATCCCTCCGGTTGCTGCATGTACATCTCTTCTTCGAGGGTGCCATGGTCTTCACGTCTAACTGCTCTACCTCGAGGTCCATGCTCGCCGCTATGCTCAGCACCGTCCGGATGGAAGTCATGTTTACTATCAGGGCAAATATCTCGTCGAAGTCCACTCCCTTCTTCTGCTGGAACCCCTTCACCACGATCCTGGCTTTGTACCTTGGGGGTTGCTGGGATCTCCCGGTTTCAACTTGTACACACACTTATTCCGGAGTTCCCGCTTTTCTTTCGGCAACTCCACCAATTCATACATGTGGTTCTCATGCAGGGAATCCATCTCGTCATGCATGGCACTCAACCACTTATGATTGTGGGTGTCTCTCTTAGCTTCTTCGAAGCTTTCTGGCTCCCCCTCATTGGTTAGCAGTACATGCTCTAGATCCGGAAATCTCCGGGGGACCCTTCTCTCTTTGAGAGGATATCTACGTCCTTGGTTTTTGGCAATCGGCTCCTTTGTTTGTTCTTCATCCGAATCCGATTCGGGATCTTGGTCGGTTCCAGTTCCAACTTCCTCTTCTTCTTATTCTGTCGGTTCGGTATCCTCACCGTAACCAGTTGGTTCTTCGAGTGTCAATCGACTCTTAGCCAGGTAGGTCTGTATCTCATCGAACAGATCCTTACTGGTTGACTCAGAGTTCATTATCTTCTTCACCGACTCCCAGTCGGCAAGGGTCTTGTCCTCTATGAAGATAATATCTTGACTCCGGAAAACCTTCTTGCCGACTGGATCCCACACTCGGTAACCAAACTCATCATCGCCGTATCCGAGGAATATGCAAGGCCGGGACTTTGGATCCAACTTTACTCTCCGGTCTTTTGCAACATGCACGTATGTGAGACACCCGAACACCTTCAAGTGCCGGTAAGACACTTCCTTACCGGTCCATACTCTCTGCGGCGTGTCTCTTTCCAAGGGCACTAAGGGTGATCTGTTTATCACATACATCGTTGTCGACAACGCATTAGGCCAAAACGTCTTGGGTAGCTTAGCATGTGCTAGCATACTCCGGACCCTCTCCATTATAGTTCGATTCATCCTCTCGGCCAGCCCGTTTAGTTCCGACGTCTTCGGCATGGTAAATTTGAGCCGGATTCCCTTCGAGCGGCAGTACTCCTCAAACTGCCCCCGGTATTCGCCTCCGTTATCTGCTCGAACCGCCTTCAACTTCCAACCTGTTTCTCTTTCCACTCTTGCGTGGAGCTCCTTGAAGACGGATAACACCTGATCCTTCGTCTTCAATGGTGTGGCCCACAGCTTTCGGTTGTGGTCGTCTATGAACATCACGAAGTACTGCGATCTGGCATGTGCCTTCGTGTCCACTTGACACACATCGGTATGCACCAGCTCCAATGGTGCATTATTTCTCATCAGTGGCCTTCAGTGGAAAGACGTCTGGTTTTGCGTACTGGCCAGGCAATTGGTGCACTTCTCAAGATGCACGTCTTTCACTGGAATTAGGTTGTCATCGACAAGCCTCTTCATCCCTTTCTCGCTCATGTGACACAGTCTCTTGTGCCACAGCTCACCGGCAGTGTCAGATTCAACGTGCACTTCTTCCAGACATAACCGAGCATTCATCAATTATAGTGTGTTGATTAGGCTCCCTTTGCTGAACTTCATGACTCCGTTCTGGATGCTACCCGTGTAGCCTTCATCGTCTAGCCGACCGACTGATATTAGGTTCAATTGAGCCTCCAGAACATGTCAAACATCCTTAAGCAACAGCTTGCATCCGGTTGGTGTTGTTAGCCACACGTCTCCTATGCCGACAATTCGGCATGTACCTTCATTCCCCATCCGGACATAGCCGTGCTCACCGGTTGTGTAGGATGAGAAGCATTTCCGGTTCGGGGTTAGGTGGAACGACGCTCCGGAATCTACAACCGACGTTGTCTCCTCGCCGGCAAGGTTCAACTCACTCTCCTCGGTGATGAGCATCAACTCTTCTTAACTTGCCGTGATTGCCATCGTTCCCTTCCTATTCGGTACCCTACTGTCTTTACCGTTTCAGTTCGGTGACCGCTTCGAATCTATACTGTCGGTTTCCTTTTCTTTTCGGAAGTGCCGACAGTTCTTCTGGAAGTGTCCCAGTTTGCCGCAATAGAAGCAAGTAGGCCTCCCCCTTGACTTTGACCGTGTCCCCAACTTTTCCCTGTTTTGGGGACTATGGTTCTTTTGTTTTCCGTGTTTCGATTCGTTAAGGAGATTGTATCTTTGTCTTTTCGACGCGCCTCCTCATCTAGCAAGCTTGACTTGACTCTTGCTAGGGATAATCGTTTTCCTTCCTGTCCGGCGTTGCCCAAGGTGACAACTTACGTCTCCCAGCTATTTGGGAGGGAACCGAGCAGGAGCAGTGCTAGTACCTCATCGGCTAGAGGTACTTCCAATGATGTTGCCTGGTGAATCAGCCCCTGGAATGCATTCATGTGCTCCGCATACTAGAGCCGTCTTGGTACCGGAGCCTCACTAGCTTCCGAAATACCGAAACCCGATTAACAACATTTTTGTTCTGAAACATAATGCCGATCTTCTCCCAAAGTTCATGAGCCTTGCTCTCTTCATTGAAGTTGTTGTATAGGCTCATGTCGATCAAGCATCGGATGTAATCTGTTGTCTTCATGTGCATCACCTCCCACACCGTGGCGTCGATCTTGTCCGGTCTCTTGTCCCCGAACTGAACCGGCAACCAAAGATCTTTCACCACGAGCATGTCCCTCATCTTCGACTTCCACACTGAGTAGTTGGAGTTAGTGAGCTTGAACATGCCTCCCAACGAATCTTCCATTTTCTGTGTCGTTTTGCTCTGATGCCAGATTGACATGAAATATGCAGAATATTACTCGGCCACAACTGAGTCTCAGATCATGTTGTTTCGAATCGAACACTGAAAATCGGAATAGAGGTGAATACACGTACACCTAGATAATATGAGAGAGGGTACACAATATGTTAACGTGGAAAACCCTGAGAGGGGAAAACCACAGGAGCCCACAAACTCCAAACTATCACTATGTAAAAGGAATACAACAGGAGGAGCACAGAGGCAGCGACCTCGTGCTCTCAATCTTCACCAACAAGCGGTTACAACAGAGACTATTCAGGTCTCCCTCTCTCTTTATCTCTCTCTCTCTCTCTCTCTCTCTCTGCTACACTCTATTCAGTGGTAACATATTTACATATATGTCCCTTCATCTGGTGAGAGGTTCTCACCGGGCCTTCATCATCCCATCCAGAGGGACCGAGATCCTAACAGATCCTGGCTTTGTATCTCATGGGGTTATCGGCATCTCCCAGTTTCAACTTGTACACCCACTTATTACGGAGTCCCCGCTTTCCTTTCGGCAACTCCACCAATTCATACATGTGGTTCTCATGTAGGGAATCCATCTCGTCATGCATGGCACTCAACCACTTATGACTGTGGGTGTCTCTCTTAGCTTCTTCGAAGCTTTCTGGCTCCCCCTCATTGGTTAGCAGTACATGCTCTAGATCCGGAAATCTCCGGGGGACCCTTCTCTCTTTGAGAGGATATCTACGTCCTTGGTTTTTGGCAATCGGCTCCTCTGTTTGTTCTTCATCCGAATCCGATTCGAGATCTTGGCCGGTTCCGGTTTCTGCTTCCTGTTCTTCTTCTGCCGGTTTGGTGTCCTCTCCGTAACCGGCCGGTTCTTCGAGTGTTAACTGGCTCTTTGCCAGTTGGGTTTGCATCTCATCAAAACGATCCTTACCAGTCGACTCGGAGTTCATTATCTTCTTCTCGGACTCCTAGTAGGCAAGGGTCTTGTCCTCCATGAAGATAATATCTTGACTCCGGAAAACCTTCTTGTCGATTGGATCCCACACTCGGTAACCAAACTCATCATCGTTGTATCCGAGGAATATGCAAGGTCGGGACTTTGGGTCCAACTTTGCTCTCCGGTCCTTTGCCACATGCACGTAAGCGAGACACCCGAACACCTTCAGATGCTGGTAAGACACTTCCTTACCGGTCCACACTCTCTGCGGCGTGTCTCTGTCCAAGGGTACTGAGGGTGTACGTCGCTGTCATCAACACCTTAGCCCAAAATGTCTTGGGTAACTTGGCATGTGCTAGGGTACTCCGGACCCTCTCCATTATGGTTCGGTTCATCCTCTCGGCCAACCCATTGAGTTCTGGCGTCTTCGGCACGGTAAATTCGAGCCGGATTCCCTTCAAGTGATAGTATTCCTCGAACTGCCCCCGGTATTCTCCTCTGTTATCTGCTCGAACCGCCTTTAGCTTCCGGCCGGTTTCTCTTTCCACTCTCGCGTGGAGCTCCTTCAAGACGGATAACACCTGATCCTTCGTCTTCAATGGTGTGGCCCACAACTTTCGGATGTGGTCATCTATGAACGTCACGAAGTACTGCGATCTGGCATGTGACTTTGTGTCCACTTGACACACATCGGTATGCACCAACTCCAATGGTGCATTACGTCTCATTGGGGGCCTTGAGCGGAAGGAGGTCTGGTTTTGCTTATCGGCTAGGCAATCGGTGCACCTCTCAAGATGCACGTCCCCTTCTCGCTCATGTGACACAGCCTCTTGTGCCACAACTCACCGGTAGTGTCAGATGCCACGTTCACTTCTTCCCGGCATAACCGGGCATTCATCAGGTACAATGTGTTGAATTTCTATGCCCGAGCCACTATTAGGCTCCCTTTGCAAAACTTCATGAAACCATTCCAAATGCTACCTGTGTAGGCTTCATTATCTAGTCGATCGGTTGATATCAGGTTCAGTCGAACCTCCAAAACGCATCGGACATCCTTCAACAGCAGCTTGCATCCGGTTGATGTCTTCAACAACACATCTCCTATGCCGATAATTCGGCATGTCCCTTCATTCCCCATCTAGACACAACCGTGCTCACCAGCTGTGTAGGATGAGAGCATTTCTGGTTCGGAGTAAGGTGGAACGACGCTCCGGAATTGAGAAGCCACATTGTCTCCTCGCCGGCAAGGTTCAACTCACTCTCCTTGGTGATGAGCATCAACTCCTCTTTACTTGCCATGATTGCCATCGTTCCCTTTTGGTTCGGTCCCCTCTGGTCTTTACCGTTTCGGTATGGTGACCGCTTCGAATCGGTATTGTCGGTTTCCTTGTCTTTCCGGAAATGCCGACAGTTCTTCTGGAAGTTCCCCGGTTTGTCACAGTAGAAGCAAGTAGGCCTTCCCCTTGACTTTGATCGTGTCCCTGACTTTTCCCGGTTCTGGCGACTCCGGTTCCTTTGTCTTCCGCGTTTCGATTCGGTAAGGAGTGCTTTGGAGTCGGTGCTCGTATCCTTGTCTTTCCAATGTGCCTCCTCATCTAACAAGCTCGACTTGACTCTTGCTAGGGATAACTACTTCCCTTCCAGCCTGGCGTTGCCCAAAGTGACAACTAACGTCTCCTAGCTATCTAGGAGGGAACCGAGCAGGAGCAATGCTAGTACCTCATCGGCGAGAGGCATTGCGTAGTGAATCAACCCCTGGAAGGCATTCATGTGCTCTGCCATACTGGAGCCATCTAGGTACCAGAGTCTTACCAGCTTTCGGAATACCAAAACCCGATTAACAACATTTTTGTTCTGAAACATAATGCCAATCTTCTCGCAGAGCTCATGATCCTTACTCTCCTCATTAAAGTTGTTGTACAGGCTCATGTCGATGAAGCACCGTATGTACATCGTTGTCTTCATGTGCATGACCTCCCATACCGTGGCGTCGATCTTGTCCGGTCTCTTGTCCCCAAACTGAACTGGCAACCAAAGATCTTTAACCACGAGCATGTCCCTCATCTTTGACTTCCACATTGAGTAGTTGGAGCCGGTGAGCTTGAACATGCCTCCCAAGGAATCTTCAATTTTTCTGTTTCGTTTTGCTCTAATACCAAATTGACGCGGATATTGGAAATAATACTCAACCACTACCGAGTCTTCGATCACTTCTTTGAGAATTACAAACACAACAATGGGAATGTGGAGATAGATGAATGTATACACAAAAGAAACAATGAGAGAGAGTGTACACAGTATGTTTTTGTGGAAAACCCTAAATGGGAAAAACCATGGGAGCCCACGGACTCCAAACTATCAATATGTAAGGAGAATACAACAGGGGGCACAGAGGCAACGACCTTGTGCTCACACTCTTCGCTTGGCGGCGGTTACAACAGAGAATTGCTTTGAATCTCTCTCTCTCTCTCTCTCTCTCTACTACGCTCTGTACAACAGTTACACCAATAACTCAGTACAACGATAATAACCACGTTCTACTCTGATGTTTGCCCTAGGTCATATTTATACTAATATGACTTTCGGGCTATGTACAAGTATAGCCCTAGTGGGCTCTCTGGAATATATTTACATATATGTCCCTTCATCCGGTGAGAGGTTCTCACCGGGCCTTCATCATTCCATTCGGAGGGACCGAAATCCTAACATTATGTTGATTGTCTAGTCAGCCCAACCAGTCGACATTGTTGTCAAGCATATGGTTGGCCCGATTAGTCGGTCATTTCTTCGACTTGGATCACATGTAGAATGTTGACTCTCTATGTCGACTCCTCCTTGTCATCGACTGTTGGCTCTCGTCATGATCAATGAGCTACTCGTCTTTGACTATCAGCTCTCAGTCCTTCTAGTCAGCTCTTCCCATACGAGGGACATAATCTTAACAAACTTCCCCTTCACTCCTATGGTTGGAGTCGGTTAGCCCTGTCCTCTGTCGACAGACACTGAGTCTGTCCATCGATAGGTTCTTCATGAGCATGTCGGATCCATTGTCATCACTATGGATCTTCACAAGGGTAAGCTCTCCTTCTTCTACTTTCTCCCGTAACCAGTGGCACCTTCTCTGTATATGTTTGGTCCGAGAGTGGTACGCAACATTCTTGGCTGGATGTACGGCGCTCTGGCTATCACAATGAAGCAAGAGCTCCCTTTGCTTCATTCCCAACTCAACTCTTTGTCGGCCTCTACCGTTGCCATACCTTGAGTCTACGTCCCCTGACATGTCCGAGTTGGTAAACCCTTCGAGCATAGGTTTTCCAACACCATACCTTAGGCATACCCCCGAGGTGCTTTTCAAGTACCTGAGTATCCACTTTATTGCTGCCTAGTGTTCTCTACTTGGATTACTCATATATCGGCTTACTACTCCCACAAAAAATGCTATGTCTGGTCTCATGTAGACCATAGCATACATTAAACTACCGATGACCGAGGCATATAATACTTTCCTCATCTCAGCCTTTTCTTTCTCCCCTCTCGGGCATTGCTTTGTATTCAGCTTCGAGAGATCTTTCATGATTTGTTTAGACGGTCCAAGATCTTTCATGGCAAACGACTTGCCTAATGCTTTCTTCAAGCTCACGATCCCCTTCTTGTCTTGTCTAACTATTAACATGTCATCCACATATAATAAGAGAATAAAGAAGTCGCCTTCATCGTACCTTTTTACGAACACACAGTGATCTACCTATGTTTTGTTGAACCCGTGTTCTAGCATAAAGGACTCAAAGTTCTTGTACCATTGGCATGGAGTTTGTTTCAAACCATACAAGCTTTTCTTCAGTCGACACACCAGGTTCTCTTTCCCCTTCTCCACAAAGCCTTCGGGCTGCTGCATGTAGAGGCATGCAGATCTCTTCATCGAGCTCCTCGTGCAAGAATGTTGTCTTGACATCCAACTATTTGATCTTTAGATCGATACTAGCAGCTATGCTCAGAACCATAGTACGTAAAATTCGTGTTCGTGTAGCATAACATCCGAATGCGAATGTTATTCAAACATTGTTGTGTTTTTTTTTCCCATTTTTTTAATGTTTTTTTTTTTGTTTGTTTTTTACCATTTTTTAGGCTTATTTACCTCATAATAAATAGTTAATCCAAAAGTATGGTATTTATCATTCTTTGAGGGTGTTTTTCTTATGCGAATGATTGAAACATTCGCAAATGCGAATGCACGTATGGTACGTATGGTTCAAACTATACTCAAAACAATTCAGATGGATGTCATCTTCATGACTAGTGCGAATATCTCGTCGAAGTCGACACCCTTTTTGTGTTGAAACCCCTTCACCACAATCCGAGCTTTATATCTAGGTGCACTGTCGACTTCTCCAATCTTCACCTTTGTTAGAGCTAGAGATAAGGATGCAATAGATAGAAAGGAGAGAGTGAAAGAAGGGTGATGATCCACCCGGTCACCCCCAAGGGAAGGGATCGAGACGAACTCGAGCCTCGATCGACGTTCCATACCACCATCATGGCATCGAGTCGTACCTAGTACTAGCGCGCTCACTACAATAGTTGGATCCACCACAAGGACACAGTCTCGATGTAGTCAAGAGATGACCAATTGAGGGTAGTTAGGCCTCATATTTATAGCCAGACCTAATGCCCCCAGGCAAGTTCACACTTGGTCTAATGGGTAGTCTCAATCCCAAGGATTAAAAGTGTGAGGGTTACACTCTCGTTTAACCCTCACACTTTATCCACGTGTATAGAATACTACGGTAAAACTTACCACGGGATATTATATGGTCATGCCCATAACATACTCCCCCTCTTTCGAGTTCCCATGTCGCATCCTTGATAGCTTTATCCATTCATTTAAATTTTCAGATTATAATTTTCAGAACGCAAATTTTTTGTTTTAACATCGAGACTTCTTTCTGGTACATGTAGTTTAGAAGATAATTCTTCAGAAGTAAACAAAGTTTCAGTTGTAACTGTATTATTGCTAGAACCAAGAAGTTCTTTTGGGCGACTTACATGAAAAACTAGATGGATTTCGACGCTATCAGGAAGAGCGAGATGATAGGCGGATAAACTGATGCGTTTGAGGACTGTAAAAGGTCCACAAAATCGTGGGTCTAACTTAGCGCATTTACCCATAGACAATGTCTTAGAATTGTGATGTACACGTAAAAATACCTTCTGTCTAGGGTTGAATACACGAGGTTTCCTATTATGATCGGCATAGAAACGCACTCTATCTTGAGCTATTTTTATATTATCTCGTGCAATATGCAACATATCTTGCATATCTCGAAGAAAGTTTTATGTACTTCGCAACTCATCATGATATATATGAACATCAATCAGGGCTCGTCGCTGAAAACCATACATTAACATAAAAGGACTATATCCTGTCGACGTATTCTTGGAGTTGTTATAAACAAACTCCAAAATTGGGAGATAACGTTCCCATTTTGTTGGTTTTGCACCAACATATGCTCGAAGCATGTCCTCAATAATTTGATTTACTCGTTCTATCTGTCCATCAGATTGAGGATGATGTGTGAAGGTCATGCTCAATGTAGTTTCTAACTTCTTAAAGACTTCTGTCCAAAAGTCACTAGTAAACTTTGGATCTCGATCACGCACAATATCCATCAGTAACCCATAAAAATGAAATAAATCATCAACGAATTGGTAAGCCAATTCAGGAGTTGTTACCGTGGTTTTAGTAGCAATAAATATGGTCATTTTAGTTAGTCGATCAACCACAACCCAAATGGCATCATGGCCTTGTTGGGTGCGAGGAAGGCTAACAATAAATTCCATGGATATACTTTCCCACTTATTATTGGGAATGCCCAAGGGATGTAAAAGTCCAACGACTTTTAGTCACTCGACTTTGTTAACCTAACACTGGTGACATTTAGTCACATAACTATGTATGTCAGGACGCACCTTAGGCCAATAGAATTGAGAGGAGATGAGAACGAGTGTGTGATGTATTCCAGGGTGCCCTGCTAAGGGTGCATCATGGCATTAAAAAAGAATTCTCATTTTGACATTAAGCAAACCTGGAACACAAACCTTCCCATTACAGTAGAGCAGGCCATTAGAATCGTGGAAGGATTCCTTTGAGGTTGTGACGATGTCTGTTCCAGTATTTTGCAAAATAACTGTCATTAGGATACTTTCCTCGAAGGTGATCATAAAGGTTTGATGTTATTTCAGTGAAGCTAAGCATGTTAACTTCACGGATGTGACTTAGTGCATCAACAACAGTGTTAATGGAACCTTTACGATATCGTATAGAAAAATCAAAGTCCTGGATGAGACCTGTCCATCGTGTCTTACGACCTTTAAGATCTTGTTGGTCACAAAAATATTTCAAGGACTCGTGGTCTATTGTTACCACAAAACGATTTCCATAAAGATAATGACACCATGAATTTAGCACATGAATAACTACAAATAATTCCTTTTCTTGAATGGTATACCAACATTGAGTAGAATCAAGTTTCTTACTCTTGAATGCTATTGGTTTACCATCTTGATATAAGAGAACACCTATAGCATAATCGCTTGCATCGGTTTCAACCTGAAAAGGTTTCGATGGATCTGGTAAAAGAACAGAATTATAGAGAACAATATTATCGACACAAGTGCTCAGAATTCCTATAACTAAAAACTATATTAACTAAAAACTAACGATAGTAGTACAATGCTTTCGATTCCTTTTTATAGGTAACTTGAAGACTTCCTCATCAAGAACTATATTTTTCCTTGTCGGCAAGAACTACAAAAATAACTTTCGTAATTATTATTTTGTCAGCAAAACTGCTGATTCATCGATCCACCTAGTTAATCTGACTCTGATTCTGTACTTTCCAAACATTGTCGACTTCAACGCTTTCATACTTGTCTGGCTCATTCCCTAACCAGCTAACACTTCGAACAACGTTGATAACGAAGAACTATTTCAAAGACTTCTTTGAAGGATTTTGGATCCTTATCATACACTATCTAGTGATAGTCCAAATTGGGGATGTCATTGACAAAACAAGCTATTAACCAATTGTCCCCGAGTTTTAGATTTGGGTTCTAGCATGGTGAACATAGTCTTCTAGTGAGGAAATTTTCGAGCTAGAGAGGTTCATTAAATCTTGTGCTGCCTCGGTTTGAGATGGAGGTTGCAAAAATTGACCCTTGAAAACTATGACAAAGTCTGTCCAGGTATCGGACAATTTCCTCATAGTCCAGAGCCCATGCCACCAGGCGGCGGCCTTACCCCCTAGTTCTTGACCAACATATGCAAGTTCGTACTATCTGGCTTGGGATAGAGCTCAAAATGAAACTCCCATCGGCCCAACCATGTGCCAATTCCTTCTTTGGTTCTTTCCTTTTTTTCTCCCGTAAATGGTTTTACGACAAACAATGGTTCACCTTAACGCTCATCGAGTCTATTAGTATCACATTGTATACTAATGACACGTGCCTCGAGAGCACTATGAGATTGCCAAAGTTCGGAAATCTCATGCAAGGTAGAATTAAGGAAACTTTGTATTTGTAAAAAATACGACTCAATGGGGATTGGCCTAGGAGGATTTCTTTGAATTCCTTCCGCTTGGGCGGATGCCATCGGGTCGTTATTATGAGCCATTTAATGATAATTTCTGGCACAGAAATAGGACAAGGTCAGAAAAATAGTCATAACATCATGTTGTGATGTAAACATATCACGGGCAAACATTAATCGTTATCATGTATAATTACTTTATAAAGTGTAATTTTTTGGACATAGGGGTAGTTTGGTAAATTTGGAACTTCCAGGGGCATTCTGGTAAATAGACAAACTTCCAAGGGTATCCTGGTACTTTTCCCTTTAAAAAACCATGGGGGTGACAAATGAATGTCTTTCCCTTATCTCTATATTGATTTTTTCATGGTGGCTCCACTAGGCGCAACCATGTATGTTTGCAGCATAAGTAGTTTATACACAAAAAAATGTTAACAATAAACTATGTCTCGGTGCCCACCCATGTGGTTTCGGCTCTTTAAATCCTATTATGAGGACCCCAAAGTGCACTTAGACCTAAAGTCTAAACATCTTTTATAGTCATATGTATGGATAATGTTGTATGGTCTTGGTCATATTTGAACTCCAAACCTCGAAAACAAAGCCATTAAACACATGAGCTAACCAAATAGGTTGCCCGTGTTGAATGTTCAATATTTTATGCGTATGAGAGATATGCGAAGCCATTTGCCCATATATGTTTTTAAAAAAGAAATCATATGTGTCTAGAAACCTTATTCCCCCCTCGTTAAGAAGAAAACTATGTTGGTATGTTACCCAACCTCAAGTCTGATCATTACGATGACATACCCCAAAGTGTAACCTAATGGTTAAGCCACACAAGCCCTCTTTTCCTTCCCACATGGCCCATCACATGGTTACATCATTTCGAATGTGTTCCATAATGATGATCTCATGGTGGCATCGTAACCATGTAATGAGGGAGGGATGTTGGATGCGTGTATCATAGGAGCGACCTCACTTGAAGTGGGTCAAGCCCTATGCTTTCAACATCATTGTGGCTATGATCGTTTCATTAAAATGCATAGCGAAATTGAAGTGACCAATGCGGATGACAACAAAAAAAATTATTGAAAAATGATGGTGACTACGCCATTCTCACAAAAATGTGAGGATGGCCAACAAGATCCTTTCCCCAAAAAGGACAACGTTCGATATACAAAATCACGTAATAAAAACTAATATACACATATTTATGTTTATCACATGTATATGATTAAATACGTATACACATGATTATATATGCATATATTTAAAAAAATCATAACATCACATAACTAACAATTTAATGATGTAATCGAGATACATAATCAAGGCATATAGCCTCTACGCACACGAAACGGTTAAATTAAGGGTGAACGTAATACAAAATTGAGGTATTGACCTTTTACACATACAACACAAATTGCATATCATTTACATACAAATCGAGGTATTGACCTCATACGCATACGTAACATATGTATGTGAACATCACATGTAATTGAGGTATTAACTATTAGGAATATATCCCTCCTATGGGAGGAGCCGACTAGTCCGGCCGAGAGCCGACAATCAAAGACAAGGGGGATTCAACAGTATACAAAGTGATCCAAGTTGAAAACACGACAAACTAATCGGGTTGACCAGATGGTCGAAGATAAGGCCGACTAGTCAAATCGACTGGACAATCGACACAGTTGTCGGCTAGTCGAATTGACTAGACAGCTGATTAACTATTATTGTTATAATAGGAATGATAGTAGCAATGGCTACATTTGTAAATAGCCCATGCAGTGTATAAGTATAAATACACTTAGGGCAAACATAGATAGTTAGTGTAGAACACAATAGTGTAGTTTTTTTTGTAGCGAGAGAGTTATAGAGTGAGAGTGAGAGAGTGCGTGAGATAGACCGAGCTGCGGTGGTATAGTTTACTGAAACTTCCAAGAACCCTAAGGTTTTATCCTCTAAGCATCAGAGAAGAGTTGTAATCGTTCTTGTATTCTCTGTGTATAGTGGAAGATCTGTTTCTCTGGTGGTTTTTGTCAGGAATAGTACTAAAATAGAGAGAGAATTAGTACTAGAGAAGGGAAGTACTATTAGTACTAAGAGGACGGGACCGCGTAAGACTCCCGAGAGGGAGGAAAGAGAAGAGAAGAGAGAGAGAGATAGTGAGGACGAGAGAGATGTTGGGATTACGGTCCCTCCGGATGGGATGGTCAGATGTCCGGGAATCGGGAATGAAGACCCCGGCTACGGAGCCGGATGACGAAGACCCGGTTTCGGAGCCGGATGATGAAGACCCCGGCTACGGAGCCGGATGACGAAGATCCGGTTTCGGAGCCGGATGATGAAGACCCCGGCTACGGAGCCGGATGACGAAGACCCGGTTTCGGAGCCGGATGATGAAGACCCCGGCTACGGAGCCGGATGACGAATGTACCCGGAGAGAGATCCGGATGCGGGGACATATTTGTGAATATGTTTGCCAAGGGCCCTCTAGGCTATATTTGTAAATAGCCCGAAAGTCATATGTGTATAAATATGACTTAGGGCAAACAGTTTTGTAGTTGTTGCTCATTTTTCTGTTTTCCACTTAGAGGGAGCGAAGTGAGAGCAGCCGAGAGAGAGAGAGAGAGAGAGAGAAAGGAAGAGGTCGACGCCTCTGTGTAATACCGCCGCCTGTGGCGAGGACAGCGAGCTCAAGGTCGTCGCCTTGCAGCTCGCCATTGTACATTCCCTGTGCATAGTGATAGTTGGAGTCTGAGGACTCCCGTGGTTTTTCCCATTTAGGGTTTTCCACGTAAAACATCCTGTGTACTCTTCTCTCTATTGTCTTCGTGCATTTTGTATTTCCTATTTTCTGTGAGTTGATCCTATTCCTCGGTTGCGGCCGAGCACTGTGTTTAACAAACTGGTATCAGAGCAAGGTTAACACAGAAAATGGAAGGCGGCGGTAGTGGGCCTCCGGGCATGATGGTGTTGAACTCACAGAACTACGCCGACTGGAAGATAAAGATGGAAGACCTTCTCATCGTCCGAGACCTGTACGAACCGATCGACAATGCCGAGATACCCAAGGGGGTAATAGAGTCGGAGTGGAAGCTCCTGAACCGGAAAGCCGTAGCGACGATCCGGCAATATGTCGATGTAAGTGTTCTGCAACATGTGGCGAACGATACGAACGCCTATGAGATGTGGCAGAAGCTGTCCGGACTGTATGAGAGGAAGAATGCTCTGACCCGGACCTCCCTGATGAGGAAGATAGTGAATCTTAAGTATCGGGACGGCGAGAGCATGGTCGAACACGTCAGCACGTTCATGGGATTCGTGAACCAGCTTGCGGCGATCAAGTTCCCGTTGGATGACGCAATGCAAGCCATCATGCTGATGTGTACCCTTCCGGAGAGCTGGGAGAACTTGGTAGTTACTCTCAGCACCTCCTGTAAGGAAGAGAACTTGTCTTTACTAACGGTAAAGACAAGTATTCTAAATGAAGAAGCGCGTCGGAGAGATAAAGAACCGGTCTCCGACTCGAAGGCGCTGCTTACCGAATCGGAACGGGGAAGACAACGGAACCGGAGTCCGCAAAGACGGGAGAAGTCGGGGACACGGTCGCAGTCGAGGGGAAGACCTACATGCTTCTACTGTGGGAAGCCGGGGAACTTCTAGAAGAATTGTCGGCATTTCCGGAAAGACAACGGAACCGACGGTACCGATTCGAAGAAGTCACCGGAGCGAAATGGTGCATACCAGGGAGCCACGGACCGGAGAGGTCCGGATCGGCGAGGGCAGGACCGGAAAGGAAAGACGGCACTCGCGGCAAGTGAAGAAGAGATAATGCTCATTACCGAAGAGAGGGAGCTGAACCTTGCCGGTGAAGAGATGACCTGGGTGGTCGATTCCGGAGCGTCGTTCCACCTAACCCCGGAGAAGAAATACTTCTCATCCTACACAGCCGGTGAGCACGGCTGTGTCCGGATGGGAAATGAAGGTACATGCCGGATTGCCGGCATAGGAGACGTGTGGCTGATGACATCAACCGGATGCAAGATGCTGCTGAAGGATGTTCGACACGTTCCGGAGGTTCGATTGAACCTGATTTCGGACGGGAGGCTAGACGATGAAGGCTAGACGGGTAGCATCCGGAACGGTGTCATGAAGTTCAGCAAAGGGAGCCTGATAGTGGCTCGGGCCCGGAAGGTCAACACATTGTACCTGATGAATTCCCGGCTATGTCCGGAGGAGCTGAACGTGGCAGCCGACACTGCCGGTGAGCTGTGGCACAAGAGATTGTGCCACATGAGTGAGAAGGGGATGAAGAGGCTTGCAGAAGACAACCTTATTCCAGTGAAGCATGTGCACCTGGAGAAGTGCACCGATTGCCTGGCCGGTAAGCAGAACCGAACCTCCTTCCGCTCAAGACCACCGATGAGACGTAGTGTACCATTGGAGTTGGTACACACTGATGTGTGTCAGGTAGAAACGAAGTCACATGGCGGAGCCCAGTACTTCGTAACATTCATAGATGACCATAGCCGGAAGCTGTGGACGGCACCGTTGAAGACAAAGGACCAAGTATTGTCCGTCTTCAAAGAACTCCACACGAGAGTGGAAAGAGAATCCGGCAAGAAGCTGAAAGCACTACGAGCGGATAACGGAGGGGAAATACCGGGGGCAGTTCCAGGAGTAATGTCGCTCGAAGGGAATCCGGCTCGAGTTTACTGTGCCGAAGACGCCGGAACTGAACGGGCTGGCCGAGAGGATGAACTGGACTATAATGGAGAGGGTCCGGAGTATGCTGGCGCATGCGAAATTACCCAAGGGGTTTTGGGCTGAGGCAATGTCGACGGCGACATACGTGATAAACAGATCACCCTCAGTACCTTTGGACGGAGACACGCCGCAGAGAGTGTGAACCGGCAGGGAAGTATCCTACCGGCATCTGAAGGTGTTCGGGTGTTTCGCATATGTGCATGTGGCAAAGGACCGGAGAGGAAAGCTAGATCCAAAGACCCGGCCATGCATATTCCTCGGTTACGGCGATGACGAGTTCGGCTACCGAGTATGGGACCCGGTCGACAAAAAGATATTCCGGAGTCGTGATATCATCTTCATGGAGGACAAGACACTCGCCGACTGGGAGTCGGAGAAGAAGATGAAGAGCTCCAAGTCGACCGGTGAGGATCAACTCTACGAGGAGCAGTCCCGACCGGCAAGGGACCGGTTAGCACTCGAGGATCCGGCCGAAGACGGTGAAGAAACAGAACCGGCCGAGGAAGATGAAACTGATACCGGAACCAGCCCCGATCCCGAAATGGATTCGGATGAAGAGGAAACGGAGGAGCCGGTTACCGAAGCTCCGGAACGGAGATATCCTCTAAGAGAGACAAGGGCCCCCCGGAGATTTTCGGAACCAGAGCACGTGCTGCTAACCGACGAAGGGGAGCCGGAGAGTTTTGAAGAAGCAAAGCTTGACACCCATAGCCGCAGATGGTTAAGTGCCATGCAGGAGGAGATGGATTCCCTGCATGAGAACCACACATATGAACTTGTGGAGTTGCCGAAAGGAAAGCAGGCACTTCGAAACAAGTGGGTGTTCAAGCTGAAACCGGGAGATGCCGGAAACCCCCCGAGATACAAAGCCAGGATCGTGGTGAAGGGGTTCCAGCAGAAGAAGGGCGTCGACTTCGACGAGATATTTGCCCCGGTAGTGAAGATGACCTCCATCCGGACGGTGCTGAGCATAGCGGCAAGCATGCACCTCGAGGTAGAACAGATGGACGTGAAGATGGCATTCCTTCACGGTGACCTCGAAGAAGAGATCTACATGCAGCAACCGGAAGGATTCGAGAAGAAAGGAAAGGAGCACCTGGTATGCCGGTTGAAGAAGAGCCTTTACGGACTGAAGCAGGCTCCCCGACAATGGTACCGGAAGTTCGACTTGTTCATGACCGACGAAGGGTACCACAAAACGCAGTCCGATCACTGCGTGTTTGTGAAGAAGTTCGAAGGAGGAGACTTTCTAATACTCCTCCTGTACGTGGACGACATGTTGATCGTCGGACGGGACCAGGCCAAGATACAGATGCTGAAGAAAGCGCTTCACCGAACCTTCTCAATGAAGGACCTGGGTCCGGCGAGGCAAATACTAGGGATGCACATCATCTGGGACCGGAAGAAGAAGCAGTTGTGGCTGTCACAGGAGAAGTACGTGACAAAGGTGCTTCACCGGTTCAACATGTCGGAAGCAAGACCGGTCGGGTCAACCCTCCCGGCAAACTGCAAGTTGTCCAGCAAGCAAAGCCCCAAGACAAAGGCTGAGAAGGAGGACATGATGAAAGTACCATACGCCTCTGCCGTCGGAAGCTTGATGTACGCAATGGTGTGTACAAGACCGGACATAGGATATGCAGTCGGAGTGGTGAGCCGGTACATGAGCAATCCTGGCAAAGAGCACTGGAACGCGGTCAAGTGGATACTCCGATACCTGAAGGGCACGGCAAACGTGTGCCTCCGATTCGGCTCCGGTAAGCCCGAACTCGACGGCTTTACCGATTCGGATATGTCGGCTGATGCAGATACCAGCCGTTCCACATCAGGGTATGTCATGACGTATGCAGGGGGAGCTGTTTCGTGGCAGTCGAGGCTGCAGAAGACGGTTGCGTTGTCAACCACGGAGGCGGAGTACATGGCGGCTGTTGAAGCCGGCAAGGAAATAATATGGATGAAGGACTTCATTAGAGAGCTCGGTATCCGGCAGGAGGAGTACCGACTCTACTGCGACAGTCAGAGTGCCATCCACCTTGCGAAGAACGTGGCCTATCACTCACGGACGAAGCACATCCAGCGAAGATATCACTGGATCCGGGAAAGGATAGAAGATCAGGAGTTCGTGCTGACGAAGATCCACACGGACGAGAACGGGTCAGATATGCTGACCAAAGTGCTCACACCCGACAAGCTGGAAGCGTGCCAGAAGAGGGTCGGACTGGAAAGACATCCCATGCCGAAGTGAAGGGGGAGTTTGTTGGGATTACGGTCCCTCCGGATGGGATGGTCAGATGTCCGGGAATCGGGAATGAAGACCCCGGCTACGGAGCCGGATGACGAAGACCCGGTTTCGGAGCCGGATGACGAAGATCCGGTTTCGGAGCCGGATGATGAAGACCCCGGCTACGGAGCCGGATGACGAAGACCCGGTTTCGGAGCCGGATGATGAAGACCCCGGCTACGGAGCCGGATGACGAATGTACCCGGAGAGAGATCCGGATGCGGGGACATATTTGTGAATATGTTTGCCAAGGGCCCTCTAGGCTATATTTGTAAATAGCCCGAAAGTCATATGTGTATAAATATGACTTAGGGCAAACAGTTTTGTAGTTGTTGCTCATTTTTCTGTTTTCCACTTAGAGGGAGCGAAGTGAGAGCAGCCGAGAGAGAGAGAGAGAGAGAGAAAGGAAGAGGTCGACGCCTCTGTGTAATACCGCCGCCTGTGGCGAGGACAGCGAGCTCAAGGTCGTCGCCTTGCAGCTCGCCATTGTACATTCCCTATGCATAGTGATAGTTGGAGTCTGAGGACTCCCGTGGTTTTTCCCATTTAGGGTTTTCCACGTAAAACATCCTGTGTACTCTTCTCTCTATTGTCTTCGTGCATTTTGTATTTCCTGTTTTCTGTGAGTTGATCCTATTCCTCGGTTGCGGCCGAGCACTGTGTTTAACAAGAGAGAGAGAGAGATGATGATAACAGATGATATATTATAGGAAGAGTAAGTACAAGATGGCTATGAGGCTTAAGACTGGCGTTGAACCAATTTGGTTCAACATAATGCCTAGTGCCTTCTTTTATAGTGGTCTCAGGAGTAATCCTGAAGTTTCTAGAATGTTCCAGAGAAATCTGGAATATACATTAATTTCCTATAATAAAACTTAAATGAAAATAATATCCTACGTATTACAATAGTTGGTATAATGTTCAAGAGCTTGACCCATATAACATAAGGCCATGGGTTCGAGTCTTGCCATATCATGACAGTTTTTTCCCATTTAGGGTTTCCACATTAAACATTGTGTATTGTGCATTTGCTGCTTTTTGTCTTTCCGCGATATTGTCTATTTCACAGTCACCTTTTCGCACGAAACACGGTGAATGAAGCTCTACAAACTGGTATCAGAGCTTGAGGTGCAAGCATGGAAGGAGGTGTCAGTGGCTTCCCAGGTATGATAGTTCTAAACTCTCAGAACTATGCAGGAAGATAAAGATGGAGGACCTTCTCATAGTCAAAACCTATATGAGCCAATTGACAACGCAGAAATACCCATGGGGGTATTAGAGTCTAAATGGAAACTTTTGAATAGGAAGGTGGTAGCCACCATCAGACAATGCATTGATGTAAGTGTCCTTCAGCATCTGGTGAACGACACAAATGCCTACAAGATGTGGCAGATCTTGCCAGGTTTATATGAGAGGAAGAATGCCCTCAACAAAACATCTCTGATGAGGAAGATCGTGAGGTTGAAATATAGGGACGGAGAAAGCATAGTCGAGCACGTAAGCACATTCATGGGGTATGTGAACCAACTTGCAACAGTCATGTTTCCCCTTGAGGATGCAATGTAGGCCATCCTCCTGCTATGTACCCTGTCGAACAACTGGTAGAATCTGGTGGTGACACTCAGCAACTCGTGTCACGAAGAGAACTTGTCTCTACAAGCGATGAAGACAAGCATCTTGAACTTGTCTCTACAAGCGATGAAGATAAGCATTGGAAGTGTATGTGTGATGATGTCAACAGGTTGTCGACTGACTCTGAGGGAAGTTCGACATGTCCCTAACATCAAATTGAATCTGATATCGACTGGAAGGTTGGATGACGAAGGCTACAGTGGTAGCTTTTAAAACGACAAGTGGAAGTTTTGCCGAGGAAACCTCATTGTGGCCCGAGCAAAGAAAGAGGGCACATTGTATATGATGCATGCCCGACTATGCAAGTGGGAAGTGAATGTGGCAAT